>NW_020837979.1:12453212-12588659 GCF_003676395.1 Aethalodelphis obliquidens
TATATATATATATATATATATATATATATATATATATAGGCTGCACCTCGCAGCTTGCGGGATCATAATTCCCCAAACAGGGATCGAACCTATGTCCCCTGCAGTGGAAGCATGGAGTCCTAACCACTGGACCACCAGGGAATTCCCTGCAAAGTTCATTTTACCAAGTAAGCAAACACAGTCACAGTTGCCAGGGAATCTGGGAATATCTTTGGGGCAGCATTCCTTTGCCTGCCACAGCTGTCTTGCCAAGTTGGTGGAAACATCGTCCTTCTGTATTATATGATAAAAGATGGTACTTCCGTGCTTGGTAAATGTAGTGCCCATGTTGACAGGATGATGATGTTGATAAAACGTCTTGTTGATATAAAATGTCATTTAGTCCTCAAAAGTTGATAAGTAAAAAATACTGTTATGTTTATTATACACTTATTTCATTTGTCAAAGAATTAATTCCCTATTGTTTACAACATGCAGTGCAGGGTTAATTTTGCTTGTTTTAATTTTAAAGTGCAAGTATAATTTTATTTAAAATTTTTTAAAAAATTATTTCTTTATTATATTTATTGATTTATTTATCTATGGTCTTCGTTGCTGCGCACAGGCTTTCTCTAGTTGTGGCGAGCGGGGGCTACTCTTCGTTGCGGAGCACAGGCTCCAAGTGCGTGGGCTTCAGTAGTTGTGACTCACGAGCTCTAGAACGCAGGCTCAGTAGTTGTGGTGCATGGGCTTTGTGGCTCCGGGGCGTGTGGGATCTTCCCGGACCAGGGCTCAAACCTGTGTCCCCTGCATTGGCCAGTGGATTCTTAACCACTGCAGGGAAGTCCTGGAACGTATAATTTTAAAGGGCTTCGATGGTTGCAATTTCTTGAAATATGATGGCTTGCCCTGAGGCCAAATGTCATAAATGCCAGAGAGTGAGTGCACACACCTCAGAATTAATCACCCTCCCATCTGTGCTCACGCCTTTCTAGAGCAGAGCCACCTAAAATGTGATCTGCCCACCAGTGCAGTCACTTACCTGTTCTTACTAGTCTGCAAGGAGATGGCTGAGGGGCTTAAACCAGATTGCAAATCAACCAGGCAACTAAGCATTTCCTTTAGTTAAAATACAAAAAGTATATATACATATATAAAAAGGTGTGTGTGTGTGTGTGTGTGTGTGTGTGTGTGTGTGTCTGTGATTTAGAGATGGTACATCACAAAGTTGGCTTTTTCTGCAGACGTATCTAAAGAAATGCTCTTGTCCTTATAGAGAAAGCCAGCTTTCTTTTTTCTTTTCTCTCTCTCTCTCTCTCTGTATTTAGATCTGCCCAGCTAGAGGATGCAGGACCAGGTTAAAGCTAGCGCTTAGCCTTTGATTAAATAATAAGCTGGTTATTATCTATGATAACTTCTCCCTGACTTTCTCTGCCACCTGGAGATGCTGGATCACTTGAGAAACACTCTCAATAATCTGCCTGGTAAGAGAGAACCACTGGATTGTATTTTCATCGTTTCTACATGTTAGTTTTTCTAGCAATGACATTTTCTCTTTTTCTACAAAAGAGATTAATGTAGTCCCTTCTACAACTCAATTAATAATTAGATTTGAATTCTGCAACACAGCTGCATCCAGTTCCTAGGATTTCAGGTCTCCAAACCTAAACCATGGCAAAACGCTGCATTATTTAGACGTAAATAGTTTCTCCCTATGCCCTTTAAAATTTATTATCTGGGATTAATCTTATTTATGCACTGGAATATATTACAAAGTAGTGAGTTACCTGAGTACTGCTTATTCATATTGTTGAAAGTATTTATTTAGAAATGCATTTTAAAATTGAAACCTGGAATGATCTAAGCAGGAAAATGTCTTCAATGTTCCCCATTTTATATAAAATCTTTATAGCAAAAAGATGTAGTATTTATATGGGAGAATCAAGAGTGGATAAATGATGGAGAACATGCAATTTTCTCACATACCTGAACATGTCTATTTCCTCCAGAAAGCCCAGGCTCTGAAGGCACCATCATCCGATGAGCACGATGCATAGTTTGTAGGTGAAAAGAGCTGAGTAACAGCAAACTGGAACCTTCCGTGCTGTCATCAATTAGAGGCTCCTTCAAGGATACGCTTGAGATTAAAAATAAACACCCCTTACCTTTCACAGAAACAGATTATTATTTTTTTAATTTCTTATTTGACCTATTGTTTTTTTTTTTAATTAAAAAAAATTTATTTCTTTGGCTGTGTTGGGTCTTAGTTACAGCATGCAGGATCTTTGTTGCAGCACGTGGGCTTCTCTCCAGTTGTGGTGAGCAGGCTCCAGAGTGCTCAGTAGTTGCGGCCCGTGGGGTTAGTTGCCTTGCGGCATGTGGGATCTTAGTTCCCTGACCAGGGGTTGAACCTGCGTCCCCTGCATCGGATGGCAGATGCTTAACCACTGGACCACGGGATCACCAGGGAAGTCCCAGAAACAGATTCGTTACAAAAAAATTTTTTTATCGAAGTATAGTTGATGTACAATATTAAATAAGTTACAGGTATACAGTATAGTGATTCACAATTTTTAGAAGTTGTGCTCCATGTATAGTTACCATAAAATATTGGCTGTGTTCCCTGTGCTATACAATACATGTTTGCAGATTATTTTACACATAATAGTTTGTACCTCTTAATTCCCTACCCCTAGATTCTTAGGAAGCTAAAGGGACACACCTGAGGAGGTATGGTGGCATCAGACCCTCTAACCGATTAATAACAAGACACATCGCAAGCACTTACTCAACAATCAGTGTTGGTTGATTATGTGCCAGGCTAGCAATACAGCAGGGGACACAGCGGTCACAGCCCTTGCTCTCAGTTAGCATGGTAGTCATGGCGGTAATCACCCATGACTGCTGTCTGGGCACCAAGCATCCTTCGGGGCATGGGAGTTACACAAGCAACATAGACCAGGTTCTTTGCATTGTGGACGGAGCAGAGATGACCAGTCACGTGTCACCTTGCTTCTCTTTCCTTCCTTCTTTCTTTTTCATTCTTTCTTCTTTCTTTCTTATCAAACTATAGTTGAGTTATAATGTGTTAATTTCAGCAAAGTGATTCATACACACACACACACACACACACACACATTCTTTTTCAGTGTCTTTCCCAATATAGGTTATTACAAGATATGATCATCTTACTTCTTTTACCTCCTGAGGCAGAATTGATTCTCATTCTTTGTGTACTACTTACAGAACCACCTTTGTTTCTGAGGAGTTTAAGACCTTTTTACGCAGCTTGAAATCTCTGAGTATCTCTGTTGACGGCTATTACTTCATAGAGTCCACAGAGAAAGGTGTACATGAGATTTCTCCGAGTGCCTAGCCCACCACCCCATAGTGAGGGGGGAAATTCCACAAAGCCTATCCATTCTGAAAAATTTCAGTGACGCTTTGTGTCATACAGTCGTCTCTATGCTGGCTTGCAGGACTTCTCGGGGAGTAAATTGTCCAAAAAAGGGCAGCAAGTCAAGATGCAATTCAAGGAGGATCGGCTTCTGTTTTCTGGATTTCTACAGGGCCTTTCTCTGAGGGTTCAAAGGCGCTGAGAATAATAACACTAACGAGACATCATCTCCTAACAGAAGCCCGAGGCCCACATTTGCATAAACAGTCGCAAACGCAGACCTTGTCCGCTTGAGCGGCTATAGGTACAGATCATTTTGAAAATCCAAGTCTCCTCCTTGGCTGGAACCTCAGTGGAGGTCGGGGAGAGGGTGGCACAGCTTCCCCGTTCTCGAGAAGACATGTGATGCGTCCCGCTTATAGCTGTGGGCACAAGACTTCTTTTCTTCCCAAAATTCAAAGAGCAAGGCTCTGGAGGCCAGCAGAACAGTGGCGTGAAAGGGAAGGGGTTGGGTCCAGCCAGGGGAGCCGGATTTGAGGAAGCAGCAGTCAGCTGTTTTAAAGACACACACACCTGGTGTTTTGAGACAACTTTCCCAACACACTCAGCAGTCTGCATTCCTTTCCACAACTCTCTAAGAAAAGTGTCTCTTCTGGCTTAAGAAGAATCATAAAAAAAATTGCCGCTCCAACCCCCTCATCTTAATCCCTTGTCATTTGGAGAACAATAGAGAAAGCAAACCTGACAAAGGTGTTGGGCTCATGCCCGGTGCCTCCTTGCTTTGTGAAGAGCACAGTGGGAGGCTTCATCTCCTTGCTTCCTTCAAGTCTGCAGACACAGATCAAGCCACGCCCCTGATTTCAGTTTCTTTTGGAAATGGGTAACACTGCCATCCACAAGATGACTTTCTGGCGTCACCATCTGAGGCTGGCGCTTCTAGCCCCGGTCCTCCCAGACTTTGATTCCATGCTTTCTTTAAACTCAAAATTAGGTCTCTTAGCAGATCTAACTCTTTTGCCAGACTAGATTTGAAAATATAGGGACACTGAGATACATTTTCACATGCTTGGTAGCAGGGACACTGCCTATTTTGAAGCGGCTGCAATTCAAATGTTCCGCCAAAGACAACTCAGCAAACAGTACCAAAGCATCATTGGATATAAGGAATGCTAAATTCTTATTTTCAAGTGACCTTCCTCCAAGTACTCTCTGTAAATAACGCCCACAATAAAAATGGATTAATTTAAGGCAATAAAACCTAGGAGATGTGTTCTTATGGGAAAGTCAGAATCACATCTTCCTTTTCTAATAATTTTTGCAAGAGCCATCATTGCATTGAGTGTAATGGAACAGACAGAAGATTGGAGGGGCTGCTGACTCACCTGTGCTGCCTTTTTTTCCCAGCCCCTGGAAGCTGAGATCATCTGATGGGAGAAAGCCTGAATAACGGGCAGGAAGATGGTTTATTATAAGGTGCTTTAATGTTCCAAATTGAACCAATGCAAATATTCTTCATTGGTCACTAATAGATCACTGGATGTAGGGAAGCATTTTCACACAGTAGGTTGCCATGGGCTCTGCACAGCCCCTGGTGATAGTGAGAGATGGAAGTGAGACTAAGGAAGAGAAGATCAGGAAACCACCAAAGTATAACCCCAACCCCTCTGATTCTCCCGGAGTCTTCTTGAATCCATACGTCTCTCAGCTGCTGTCATTTCCTAGTGACGTCAAATAAGAAAATTTAAAAAGCAAAAGACTGAAAGTACATTTTTTTTTCGATTCTCTATGTTTCATTTTATAAGTGATTCAACATCAGCTACCTTGACGGCATGCTTTCCAAAGTGTTCCCCCGGCCTTAACATTTTTTGTATGTACGTATGTATGTATTTATTTATTATTGAAGTGTAGCTTATTTACAATATTGTGTTAGTTTCAGGTGTACAGCAAAGTGATTCGGTTATACATATATATCTATATATATTCTTTTTTTTTTCCTATTCTTTTCCATTACAGTTTATTATTATTTCCATTATAGCTAATGAATATAGTTCCACCTTTTTTTTTTTTTTTTGCTGAGCCATTTTAGTTCCCCAACCAGGGATCAAACCCATGCCCCCTGCAGTGGAAGCACAGAATTTAACCACTGGACCACCAGGGAAGTCACTTGTTTTCCCTCTTAACGTTTAATTAAAATATTTGCTCATAGGTGACTTACCATTCCTACAAAAGAGGCAGAAACTTTGAGCAGTCTAGGTTTTTTTTTTAAAAAAAGATAGGTACATAAATAGATACATTATATATAATGTAGCTTACATCTATCCAAAATGAAACAGTATCTCAGAAGTTTAATTCGATAGTCAATATGCTATATATCTTACTGACTAGGACACTGGTCAACTGTAGATAATAATGTCAAAAAGTATACTGACAATAGGAAACAATGGAATCCTAATTATGTTTGTTTTGCCACCACTCCTAATACAGATTGTCCTTAAATGTCAGTGTCACTTTTAGATTAAATAGCAAATTGTTTAAGTAAGTCTTTGAGAACTTAGCTTTCTTCCAAAAAAAATGAATGAAGTCATGGAACAAGTAATTTTATTTCACAGAAAAAGCTAGGAAAATTCTAACACATAATGTTTTCTTAATTCAACAATCAGTTATTAAGGGTCTATGCCTCCGCTAAAGGGACAGAGGCCTCAACCGTGGCACCAGACTTGAGCAAGTGTTTCTCATCAGCACTCCGATGCCTCGGAAGGGGTTTCACCTTCTCAGCCCCGCCTGTGGACAGCTTCAGACCAGAGTACAGAACTGGAACTTATCAAGCTCATTGGCATCCAATAGGCCTGCCCCTTCCCCAAGGCCACTCATGACCTCCTAAGATATCAGCTACTTTTTTCTCATGACCTCCTAAGATATCAGCTACTTTTTTCTCATGACCTCCTAAGATATCAGCTACTTTTTTCTCAGCCTCCTTCATCTCTCTCAGAGCTCCACTGCCTTTCCTTTTTCTCTCAACATTCATTCATTCATCCAGCAAATATTTATGAAGCACGAGGCTCCATCCCTGGAGGTGAGCTGAACAGACACTGCTCCTGCCCCGGAAGTCCAGAGTCCAGCACTGCAAGAACACATCTACCAAAGAGTCACACAACTACATCTTAGTTACCAGCTATGAAAGTACTATGAATAAAAGTAATATGAGATGATTATAAAGGAGCCTTCATCTACTTTGGGAGGTGTAGGAGGGAAGGGGCTAGGGCTGCTTTTCTGAGGCTGGAGCTTTGCACGGGCATCTGAAGAACAGGTAGCAATTAACTGGCTGAAAGTTGGGAAGGTGGTCCAGGTCCAGGAAGGAGAATTTGCCAAGACCCTCAGGAGGCAAGGAGTATTATTTCTCTTTTCTTTTCCCAGCTCTGAGTTACTCTTATAATTATCCCCAACAAAAGAGCTTGGGAGGTGTGTGGGGGGGAACTGCATCTACAAGAAATGAAATTCTTGCAGCTGAACAGTAGTTACCAGAAGTAAGTTCAGGAAGGGGGTGGATTTCACATATGATGATGTAGGATTTGGGGAGGTGTGGTCCTGACTGCCAACTACACCCTGGTACCCTTTCCTTCTTTTAGCACAAGAGCCATGCCCCTGCTCACGGGATCCATTGTTTTAGCAGGGCACAGGCCACCCAGCTTGAGACTACATTTCCCAGCTTCCTTTGCAGCCGTGGGGTGTCTACCTAAGTTCCAATGGAATTTAAGTGGAAATAAATGTTGCTTCCTTTAAGGGAGATTGCTTGTTTTCCCTCCCCGTGGCCACGTTTTTGTTTGTTTGCTTTGGCCACGCCACGTGGCACGTGGAATCTTAGTTCCCCATCCAGGGATCAAACCCTTGCCCCCTGCAGTGGAAGCGTGGAATCTTAACCACTGGACCACCAGCCAGGGAAGTCCCACCATGTTCTTTTCTGACAGAGAAAGTTCCTGGGTCACTGGGAAGCCTCTGGTGCAGAGTCACATCCCAGGTCAGGACTGTTCCCTGTGAGAGAAGTTCACTATAATCTTGTATTTGGGGTTTCTTCAAGTTAGCCTGTCCCCTAATTAACACAGAAGCGGTTATCTTACTCAATTATTTTGTCTTTAAAATACCAACCAAGACAAAAGTCATCACCGAAGTCATGATGGAAAAGATGAAGAAATTTGATTATGTAAAAATTTTGGAAGTTAGCAAACACCACAAGTCAAATCAAACGTCAAAGGACAAAAGTGGAAACAGTTTTGCACCATGTGACGGATGAAAGGCTAACATCACATACATTTCATTAAATGTCTACCACCGACCAGGCACTGGGCTGAGTGCTTTATAAGGATTGTCCTGATTGAGACTGACTGTAACCCTGTGTGGTAGGTGCCATACAGCACAGTGATTAATCATGGGCTCCAAATTCACTGCTGACTTGTTGTGGGGCTTTGAGGAAGTGACCTAAAATGGGGATAATAGTACCTTCTTCCTAGGGTTGTTTATGAAAATTAGATGCGACAGCATTGCTGTGAACAGTGGGGCAGGTTGTGCCCTGCATAAGGATGAGCTACTAAGGCAATAATTAGGTCTAATACTCAGCGCCTGCTCTCCAAGCCAGGTGCCCTAGTGCAGGGTGGTACCAGCTTGAGGGCGGGGTGCCTTTTTCTAATTTTCACAAAGGCACCTGTGGACTAGGGGCCATGAAATGAGATACTAGGAAATGCTCCCTGGGAAGACTAGCCAGTCAGTGGGGGAGCAATACCTGCAGTTAAGTGTTCAGTACAAGTTAACGATTGTCATTAACATTGTTCTCATTCTCCTGATGAGAAAACGGAGGCCTAGAGAGGCTAAGTGATTTCTCTGCTACAGAATGAAGATTCTTATAGATGCATAACAAAAAGGCAAATCATCCAACAAAAATATGCAAAGGACACTGTTCACAGAAAAAAAAACATACAAAAAGATATACACAATTACTCATAATTAAAGAAGTGAAAGTTAAAACAATAAATGAGACATTTTTCATCTCTCAGATTAGTAAACATTGGTTATATTCAGTCTTGAATAAAGCGGTGAGGAAACTGTCTCTTACACTGTTGATGGGCCTGTAAGTCATCTCATGAGGCTTCTTCCTACCCAGAGTTTCAGAAAAAAGGGATGGCTTAGGGGCTTCCCTGGTGGCGCAGTGGTTGGGGGTCTGCCTGCAATGCAGGGGACGCGGGTTCGTGCCCTGGTTCGGGGAGATCCCACATGCCGCGGAGCGGCTGGGCCCGTGAGCCATGGCCGCTGAGCCTGCGCGTCCAGAGCCCGTGCTCCGCAACGGGAGAGGCCACGACAGTGAAAGGCCCGTGTACCGCCAAAAAAAAAAAAAAGTGATGCCTTAAATACTCAGGGTTTCTTATATACACACTACTATATATAAAATAATCAACAAGGACCTACTGTATAGCCCTGGGAACTCTACTCAGTACTCTGTAGTAACCTATATGGGAAAAAAATCGGAAAAAGAGTGGATATATGTATACGTATAACTGAACCACTTTGCTGTACACCTGAAACTAACACAACATCATAAATCAACTATACCCCGATATAAAATAAAAATTAAATTAAAAAAAAATACTCAGGGTTTCTGATCTAGGATAACTGCCAACTGACCCTGGACATGGGCAACCTTTCACCAGTCAGCAATTCATCACTACCAAGGTTTTCTCTGAGGTTTTCACATTTCTTTTAAGTTTAGTTACCAAGAAATTTTTATTATTTCAGTGCTTAAAAGAAAGAGTGCTTCATTGTATACTTTGTATTGGATTTACCTTGGCTTTGGGGTGATAAGGTGTAAACTTTTGAAATAATTGCCTTTAAAAAGGCAACGAAGCAAAAAATGTTAACATGAGTGTTTAAAATTATTCTATGTTGGGACTTCCCTGGTGGTGCAGTGGTTAAGAATCCACCAGCCAGTGCAGGAACACGGGTTCGAGCCCTGGTCCAGGAGGACCCCACATGCTGTGGAGCAATTGAACCTGTGCACCACAACTACTGAGCCTTTGCTCTAGAGCCCGGAGCCAAGACTACTGAGCCCGCGTCCTGCAATTACTGAAGCCCGCATGCCTAGAGCTTGTGCTCTGCAACAAGAGAAGACATTGCAACGAGAAGTCCGCACACTGCAACAAAGAGTACCCCCCGCTTGCTGCAACTAGGGAAAGCCTGCACGCAGCAACGAAGACCCAACACAGCCATAAATAAATAAATTTTAAAAATAAAATAAAATAATTCTACATAAATCACTCCTCCTCTTGCCTCTTAACAGAGACTACACACATCATTTAATCTTTTATTGAAGACTCGGGGTCATCACGGATGAAAATCAATAACTGTCATCTTGAATATAAAAAATAGAACTGTAAACATACTAGAAGAAAACATTATTTTATAATTTCAGAATAGGGAAGACCTGACAACTATGACACAAATTCTAGAAGCCTTAAAGAAGATACTGATATTTGATGTTATAAAAATGATACCTGCATGGTAAAAAAAAAAAACAAAAAAAACAAAAACAAAAATATCACTGGAAAAAATCAAAAGAGAATCCTGGGAAAACATGTTGTAACTCATATTACAGACAAAGGGCTCAATCTCCCCAAAATACATGGAGCTCTTAGAAATTGATAAGAAAATTATTAATATCTTAAAGGAAAGTATTATCACAACTCCCACAGATCCAACTTCCAACCTAATTACTTCCTTCTTGTTGTTGTTTTTCCTTAGCTGGGGGAACCTTGAGGACAGAAACTCTATTTCTTTTTTTTTTTTTTTTGCAGTACGCGGGCCTCTCACCGTTGTGGCCTCTCCCATTGCGGAGCACAGGCTCCGGACGCGCAGGCTCAGCGGCCATGGCTCACGGGCCCAGCCGCTCCCCGGCACGTGGGATCTTCCCGGACCGGGGCACGAACCCGTGTCCCCTGCATCGGCAGGAGGACTCTCAACCACTGCGCCACCAGGGAAGCCCCTAGAAACTCTATTTCTTTTGCCTTGTACAGGACCTGGCACATCTTTGTCACCCCATTAGTTTTTTTGCTAATTTAAGAAGTTTCGTGTGTTATATATTGCATTTGCAACCATTTTGCCGGATACTCTCTCCCCTAGTAAGATTTGTCCAAATAACGCTCTACGAGGCGAAACCTCATATTTTAATTTTTCCAGCAGGGAAGCGCCCATTTACCTTTGCTTTGTGTTTCTGATCTGTGCCTTATCCATGATCAAAGGCAGTGCACTTCATTCCCAGGTTTATCAATTCAGAAAATAAATAATAGGCAATGATAAAAACTATCATTTATTGACTGCCTAGTATTTTACACACATTATCACATGCAATCCTTGGAACAATTTTAGTATTGCCATCAACCTTTTATACATGAGAAAATCATGATTTAGAGATTTAAGTAGTTCTTTAGCTGGTGGTGTTACTCCCTAAGCTTAATAAGCAGCTAAGCTGAGATCAGAACTGAGGTTTCTTCCACTACAGAAACCAGAGAGCTGAAACATTTTGCTCTATTGCCGAAAAAGCCTCTGAGGCCCTTTGTCAGAGGTTCATGGGAGGCTCTGCTTTTTCTTTTTCTTTCTTTCTTTTTTTTAAAAATATTTATTTATTTGGTTGCTCTGGGTCTTAGTTGCGGCAGGCAGGCTCTTTAGTTGCAGCTCATGGGCTCCTTAGTTGCAGCACGTGGGCTCCTTAGTTGGGGCATTCAAACATTTAGTTGCAGCAGGCATGTGGGATCTAGTTCCCTGACCAGGGATCGAACCTGGGCTCCCTGCATTGGAAGCTTGGAGTCTTAACCACTGTGCCACCAGGGAAGTCCCGGAGTCTCTGCTTTAGAAGGGCAGATCGAACTAGCATCCCACAATGACTTGTGCCCTCTGTATTCAAGTTCACTCCATTTTCACCTCTCAGCTCTATTTAGGAGATTTTTCTTTTCTCCCAAAACCACCTCCTTTTCCCCCAAAATATATAGAGAAATAGACCCACAGACATAGAAAACAAACTTATAGTTACCAAAGGGAAAGGTGAGGGAAGGATAAATTAGGAGTTTGGGATTAAAATATACACACTACTATATATAAAATAGTTAACCGACAAGAACCTATTGTATAGCACAGGGAACAATACTCGGTATCTTGTAATAACCTATAATGGAAAAGAATCTAAAAAAAAGAATAGATACATATATATGTATATATGTATAACTGAATCACTTCACTGTATACCTGAAACTAACACATCATAAATCAACTATATTTCAATGAAAATTTCTTTAAAAACCCACAGAATATATATATATATATATACACATTCATATGAGGTGATCCTGATTATCCCCATATCTTGTATCTCAACTTTCCGCCTCTGCCCCTCCATTTCTGAGGGATGCTACAGGCACGTGTTTGCTAGTCGTGGCTCTCCACGTCATCTCCACATGGAGATAAAGTCAAGGACTCCTATGATTTGAAAAATACTTTGATTGATTCTGACAGTTTTCTCTGATCTCCCCAACTTGAGAATCATTGCTTTATCACTTATGTGTATCTATAAAGGACTGTTTTTCCTCATTTTTAATATATTTATATATTTGTTTATTTATTTTTGGCTGTGTTGGGTTTTCGTTGCTGCGCGTGGGCTTTCTCTCTAGTTGCAGTGAGCGGGGGCTACTCTTCCTTGCGGTGCATGGGCTTCTCACTGTAGTGGCTCCTCTTGTTGCGGAGCTCAGGCTCTAGGTGTGCGGGCTTCAGTAGTTGTGGCTCGCAGGCTCTAGAACGCAGGCTCAGTAGATGTGGCGCATGGGCTTAGTTGCTCCGTGGCATGTGGGATCTTCCCGGACCAGGGATCGAACCCATGTCCCCTGCATTGGCAGACGGATTCTTAATCACTGCACTTCCAGGGAAGTCCCTCCTTTTTAAAGTTTTAAGCAGGTGATTATGCTCCCAAACTCAAGTGTTAGGATCATTAGGGGTGGAGGTTAAGAAGTACAGAGCCTGCGGGCATCCTACTCTAGAGACTCAGACTCCACCGAGTGGAGCCAAGGAATCTGCATTTTAACTGGCTCCCTGGGTCACTCTGCCACAGGACAGGGAAGCACTGGTTGGAAAATTAAGTCAGTCCAGCTTTTCCAATTTCTGCCCTGGCTGGGTGGAACTAGAGTCAGGAGGCAGCTGTAGGGTCAAGGTTGTCATGAACATTGTCATCATCATCATCACCCTCGAAAACCATCTATAGAGCACTTATTACCTATGAAAGACAATGACCAACCTCAAAAAGTAGAAGCAAAGCAAAGGGCTCTAGGATAGAAAGGCTGTGGGAACTGGAATTAGAAGAATGAATCTGGGTTCAACTGGAGGTTGGTTAAGAAGAGGTGCAGTAAGTCAGTAAAATACATCTGATGCGAAGATTTTCTACATAATGGAGTCTAGCAAACTGAGGAAGCCACTGATACTGTAAAACCAGCTAATCTTTTTGTGTTTGTCAGACACAGGCTGAATTAAGACCATGGTTGCATCCTGACCTGTCAACGCATACATCTGAAGAAGAGAACTGGGTTTTTAAGTTTATTGACCAATTTGTGGCAAACCATGATAAGGCTTGGAAGCAAGGCATTGGGAAAAGCTTGGAGGGTACTAGGACCATGGCTGGTTCACAAAAGAATGGACTCCCTTCCTTCAGGCTGGGCAGCCAAAACTATTCATCTTGTGTACAGTGGGGAATTCTTGGCCACAGAAAACTGGCAAGGAAAACTGGCAAGAAGATTCCAGGAGGCAATTAAAATTGTCAGTTGTATTAAGCACAGGTCACTGAAGTCTCAGTCTTTTCAAATTTGTGAAGTGTAGGGCAGTGACTACTGCTTCATACTGAAGTTCCACTCCTGTCTTTTCAAGATAGGAGAAGAATTAAGTCTTTCTAGAAGAAAATTCTATCTTCATGGACATCATATGCATGATTGGGTAAGGATCTGCAAATTAGCATATCTTTAGATAAGTTTTGCTCATTTGAAAGCCTAATTTATCCTTGAAGGACAAGCTTATTTCAGTATTTCCAAACAAGATAAAGTGACCTTGGGGATTATAAACCAGTAGCCTGGGTCCCCTGGGTCCCTTGGTCCTCTGGGTGGGAAACTTCTCCTTGTCTGAAGCTATGTGGGAGGAGAAATTCATGGTTTACCAGGTTTGCCTGGAGCCAGGGTCAGGTTCTGTCATACTCAATAAGGATTTCTTTTTTTTTTTTTTTTTTTTTTTTTGGTACGCTGGCCTCTCACTGTTGTGGCCTCTCCCGTTGCGGAGCACAGGCTCCGGACGCGCAGGCTCAACGGCCATGGCTCACGGGCACAGCTGCTCCGCGGCATGTGGGATCTTCCCTGACCGGGGCACGAACCCGCATCCCCTGCATCGGCAGGCGGACTCTCAACCACTGCGCCGCCAGGGAAGCCCAATAAGTATTTCTTGAATAAATGAACCTGGTTACAAACTCACCTGAAATACTTGCTGAAAGTATTTTGCAGGGATGAAAAAACACTTGACAGGGTTGATAAAAAGGATTTTATAAGCATGATCCAGTGACAGTAGTTAGGGCCCAAGAAATCCCTTCTCTATTCCTTTTTGGATAACATCTTGGATTATGTCTTCACAATTTTATAACGGATCCTAATGATTCCTTCAGACAGCTTCTTGAATCAAACATTTTGGAATAAAAGTTAGCCATACCTATCAAATGGGGCAATTAAATACCATTTTCCATTCCCACGTAAACACACGTAAGCTGCAATTCTTTGTGCTGGAAAAAAAAAGTTCAAAAAACAGAATTTGTGTTACTAAAGTAGAACTTTGTCTTAATCTTATTTTTTTTAAATCGAAGTATAGTTAATTTACAATGTTCCATTTATCTTTTTTTTTTACACTGCTGTTCTTAATCTTAACTTAAAAATAAACATCATTAAACTGAACATCACTTTCTACTAAACTGATCATTAGTCCTGCTGTTCTTACTGAGGAATTTATTTTCAGGTTTGAATCTTTGTTAATGAAATTAAGGTAAACTTACTGTTACTTGTATCACTGTTAATGAAATTAAGTTTCCTGTTATTTTTAATTTTTTTGAAATTTAACATTATTTAAGGAAACAATTTTATCAGCAGTATTAATGAACAAAATTCATAGACATTGTTTACCTTCTATCTATGGCAACGTATATATATATCTCAATCACTTTATATCTATATAGATATATGGATATACACTTAATTTGCAGTAGTGCTATATGGTTTTCCTTCCAAATAATGGAACTTAAAAGTTGAATCAATTAAAAGAAAACTATTAAGTAGTAATTAGCATAATGGGTTAGAATCATGAAGAGGATAACAGAAGGACTGGATTTAAGGGAAACACTGAGTACGGAGCCAGTGTGGAGTGGAGAGCAGGCTGGCCAACAGGATGAGCTGCCTCTCCTAGGATCACATGTGCCACGCTATGGAGCCCTGGGAGCCACTAAAGACTTGTGTCATGACGAGATTTGCTCTTCTACAAAATCATTATGGTGTAGAGAGAGGATTAGACGTGACAAAAGGAGCCAGCAGGTCAGTTAGAAGCCGACTGCAAAAATCCAGGAGAGGGGGCTTCCCTGGTGGCGCAGTGGTTGAGAGTCCGCCTGCCGATGCAGGGGACACGGGTTCGTGCCCCGGTCCGGGAAGATCCCACATGCCGCGGAGCGGCTGGGCCCGTGAGCCATGGCCGCTGAGCCTGCGCGTCCGGAGCCTGTGCTCCGCAACGGGAGAGGCCACAGCAGTGAGAGGCCCGCGTACCGGAAAAAAAAAAAAAAAAAAAAATCCAGGAGAGGGATGATGGTGGCCTAACTCTTGGTGTTGCCAGCAAGACAAAAAGAGTAAAGAGCTATTATGGCATGACTTGGTCGTTGAGGTAGAAGAACCTCTGGTTCTTGGCTTGGACAACTGGATCAATGGCGGGAGGGAGGGCCCATCACCGAGCCGGGGGAAGACAGAAGGAGAGGTGGGTTTTAAGAGGATTATGATGAGCTGCTTAGATATGTATTGGAGGTGACTTGTATGCAAATGAAGAGGAAATATGCAGTAGGAGTTGATGTCTGAGCCAGAAGCTGATGTGATTGGAATGGGAGTTACCAGCACTTAACCTTTCTTTTGAAATGGATAAAATCCTACCTGTGTGAGTTTGCTAGGGCTACCAAAGTACCACCGACTGAGTGGCTTCAACCACAGAAACTTATTTCCTGATAGTTCTGGGGGTTAGAAGCGCAAGGTCAATGTCTCAGCAGGGTTGGTCTCCTCTGCGGGCTTCTCGCCTGAGCTTGTAGATGGCCGTCTTCTCTCTGTGTCTTCACACCGTCTTCCCTCTGCATGTATGTGTGTGCATGCCTGTGTCCTAATCTCCTCTTCTGATAAAGACCTCAGTCATTTTGGATTAGGGCCCTTCCTAAGACCATAATTCACCTTAATTACCTCTGTGATGACCCTTTCTCCACATAGTCACATTCTGAGGCATAAGGAGTTAGAAAGTCAACATTGTAGTTTGGGAGAATGCAGTGCAGCCTATAAATCACATCCTAACTTGTTAAATCAAAAAGAAATTCTGTTGCCTAATGAAACCAGTAAGTTCAAGAGGATGAAGGACGATTCTGAATAAAGGGATTCAAATCTTGACTCCAGGGTGTGTCTTCGTTTCTCTCACTCAGCTCTACGTGATGTCACCTGTATTTTCCCTCATGGTACCAAAGGTGGCCATTTCAGGACCACAACCTCTATACAGGAACCAAGCCCTGTGAAGAAAGGAACTTTTTCCTGATAATCCCAACAGAAAACTTGAAGATGATCTTAAGTGACCTATCTTAAATCACTCACCCACCTCAAACAAATCGTTGGCGTATGGAAAAGTAACTCTGGGCAAGGTCCAGGTTTGAGTCTCTAGACTTTCCCTGCCCACCTGTCAATCCCACATACTCCTCACAAATCGGGAATAATGGAAGAGTGTTTCCCTACAGAGTTGTTAAACAGGCAGTAACACCTATAACACACCATGTCCACTACAATGACTAAAGCCACACGAGTGGATGTGGCAGCCCATGAAGAATGTGTGGGACAGGGACTTCCCTGTTGGCGCAGTGGTTAAGAATCCGCCTGCCAATGCAGGGGACACCGGCTCGAGCCCTGGTTGGGGAAGATCCCACATGCCGCGGAGCAACTAAGCCCGTGCGCCACAACTACTGAGCCTGCACTCTAGAGCCCGCGAGCCACAACTACTACAGCCTGTGCGCCTAGAGCCCGTGCTCCGCAACAAGAGAAGCCACCGCAAATGAGAAGCCCGCACCACAACAAAGAGTAGCCCCTGTTGGCGGCAACTACAGAAAGCCCGTGTGCAGCAACGAAGACCCAACGCAGCCAAAACATAAATTAAAAAAAAAAAAGAATGTGTGAGAGGAAAAAAAGAGGGCTGAGGTTAGGAACCCGAGGGAAAAACACAATATTCAAAGGATGAGATGTGAAATAAACAGACATCCTTTAGGAAAATGCAGAAGATAAAGGAAGAAAGGCAGGACAGAGTGTTATCACAGATGCCAACAGAAGAGACAGTTTTAACAAAGAAACCATGATTTGTGAAACCTAGGAGAAAAAAAAAATTAATATCTTTAATCACAAAGAGCTCAGACACATCAATTTTTTAAAAAGAACACAAATAGAAAAATGAGCAAAAGATCAGAGCAGGCAGTTCCCACACACACACAATTAAATTAAAATGATATGTGACTAGGTATTCATTTATCAAGGAAAACAAATGGAAACACTTTTGAGATATCGTTTTGGGCTTTTAAGATTGGCAAAATAAAAAGAAGACAAATTGAAACACTTTTGAGATATCGTTTTGGGCTTTTAAGATTGGCAAAATAAAAAGACTCGAAGACATCCGGCATTAGCAAAGAGGAAGGGAAATAAGCACCCAGGAGGAATTGCTGGTGGTTCAAAGTGGGGCATCTTCTGGGAGAGCAATTTGTCAGAATTAAACATTTAAAGGTACGTACTCTTTACAAAATCAGCTACGAAGTTACTATCATAAGTAAAGTAAGCCTTGTTTTGTTTTTTTTTGTTGTTTTTTGTTTTTTAGAAAGGAAATAATCCAGACATCATCTAAAATACGTTAAACTCAAAATATTGCTAACAGGTATGGAGGGAGACCAACCCATTAGAACGGACACAGGCTATAAACCACCCACGCACAACCATACTGGTGGGTCTCCACTGAAAATCCCATGGGATTTTCATCCCATGAAAATCCCATGAAGTCCTCCAAAACATATTAATGAAAGTAGAAGGTGCAGAGCTATGTGAATAGCATGGATTCAGGTTTTAAAGCCATAGCTGTGCAGATAAGTACCTGAAAACATTTTCTGGAGGAAAGCATAAGAAACTGATAGCCAGTGGCTGCCTTTGGTGAGAGGGACCATGTAAAAAGAGGGGGTAGGAGGTGGCAGGGGTGAGATTTCCAATTTCTGTTTTACATCATTTAATGCTTTTTCATTTATTCAAGTGACAAATGATAATTGAGCAGGCCCCAATGTCAGGCACTGAACTAGGCACACGGGAAATACTAGAGGAGGGAAATAGAGCGCAGGGCTTCCAGCCTGCGTTCCTCAGCTAGACTGCCTGGCTGTGAATTGGCTTTGAATCCTGGCTGCACACGTAGAAGTTGGGAGACCCCAGTTTAATGACTTAACCTCTCTCTCTCTGCTGCTTCATGTGTAGAATGAGGACGAACAGTTCTTATTTCACAGAATTGCTATAAGAAGTAAATGAGATAGCACAGGTAAGGTGCTTAGCAACATGCCAGGCATTTAGTACATGTTCCTTAATTGTAATTGCTCAAAGAAAAAGTGAGCCACGAGAGACACAGTCCCCGGCCTCAGAGAACACCCAGTACAGTGGGTGGCTGACCTGCAGAGGAGGAGTTGGTTATTGGAAACGAGGGTCCAGAGAGTTGGATGAAACATGCAAGCAGATGCCGGAGCCATCCAGCAAGACAGGAGGGCTTGAGGGCCTTCTTGCCCTGAGGAGGAAGGAGTTGGGGGAAACGGAGCCTCAGGACACCATGGGAAGATCCCAGGAGAGCCAGAATGCATTCAATGCAGGGACACATCCTACAAGAGTTGAAGACACTCTGGGAGCTGGGTCTGGAGCAGAAGGAAGGGTCTGAGAAGTCAGCTGAGAAAGCTCCAGAATGGGGCTAATCAGCTAGAACCGGAGGCCAGGAAGCATTCCAGAGGATTGGGGAGGGGAGAGTGAGGCCACAGAAAGAGGTGCAAGGCTCAAGCAGGGGAGTGATGTATTAATAACTTTGTTCAAAGGAATTGTTGGATCACCCTTGTTTGGGCTGATAATTTTTTCTTTATTTTTCTGTATTAAGTACCTGGAACTTCTGTGGTATCCTTGAGGCTTCAGCCTACAAGAATCCTAAGGATGCATCCTTTTTGCTACACGTCCTGTGCCTAATGTTGGCAGTGGGAAGAAGGCCATGAGCCTTGGGGGTCAGCTGGCTTGTGGCCCAGTGATCCCTGGGCTATGCCCTTGCTTCTGAGCCTCCCTGGGTTTGATTTTTGCCCCTCACTCTGTATTTGCAGCTCATTCCAGTCTTCCCTGACCCCCAGGTGGCTGAGTAGGGGAACCGGCAGGGGCTACTTGGCCAATGGCAACATGAAGGGCTTACAAGGGAACCGTATTCTTTGAACAGAAGACAAATGCTGGACTTCCCTTGTGGCACAGTGGTTAAAAATCCGCCTGCCAATGCAAGGGACACAGGTTCGATCCCTGGTCTGGAAAGCTCCCATATGCCGCGGAGCAACTGAGCCCGTGCCCCACAACTACTGAGCCTGTGCTCTGGAGCCGCGAGCCACAACTACTGAGCCCGTGTGCCACAGCTACGGGAGCCCGCGCACCTAGAGCCCGTGCTCCACAACAAAAGAAGCCACCGCAATGAGAAGCCCACGCACCGCAATGAAGAGCAGCCCCCGCTCGCCGCAACTAGAGAAAGCCCGCGTGCAGCGACGAAAATCCAATGCAGACAAAAATAAATAAAGAAAAAAAAATGATCCAGTTCAAATACTGTTTAAAAAAAAAAAAAAAGAAGACAAATGCTAATTGGTGGAAAACCTGCTCTCCTAGGGAAAAGAGTTGCCTCAGTTTCCCACCAGCACTTAACATTCAGTAAGTAGAGCCCTAAAAGTTTGTTAAAGGAGCAAACGGACAGCAGCTCTGGGTTCTGCTTTAAGCTGCAAGTCGCAGCCTTTGAGGTAGGGGCTGGGAGTGGACAGAGGCTCTTCAGTGTGCCCCGCACTAATGACACTACCAGCTCCAAAAGGAGAACCAATTAAGTGGTCAGAAGTTGGAAAAAGTAAGGAATGAGATACTGGGCCCAGCTCCCGTTGACGCAAGATCTTTTCTTCCATAATCCATCCCATCTTCACCAAAACAATAAGTGCACTGATTAATCTTACATATTTTAGCCTATGTGATAGAGTTATTCTCACCTCATTTTTCCAAAAACTGTATTCTCCGATTACAATTTGAATTTTCTTGCTTTCTTTTCTCACCTCTTCTTGTTCCTTTTTCATCTCCACTTGCACCCAGAGTTTGGTTTTTACCTTACTCTGATTCTTGTTTCATAAAGGCCAAACCGTCTTATGTCTATTGAAGACAAAAAAGCAGATATTTCTGAAATGTTCTTTCCATCACTCTAGTAAATGATTTTCAGAGTTGGACTTTTTCTGCACATCTGAGTAATGCTTCTATTCCTTTTTGCTATAGAAATTTCCCCCAGGTCCCAACGTTCCATTTTGTGTGTTTGGTTTGTGTGTGTGTGTGTGTGTGTGTGTGTGTTTACTCATCCTTGAATGGGCTTATTTATATTCCAACATGGCATTTGTAAGTAGTCATTCCTTAATTCAACAGGGACGAATTTTTCAGAAATTGATATTTGTTTGTCCTCTGGTGGGCAAGGTGTTTCAAAAACGGAATTACATATAAGGATTCAACTTCAAAGGGCCTCTGATGTATGAGAAGAGGTAAGATAGGTATAATAACTATAGTGCAAGGTAGAAAGCCAGGTGGGGGACATGGGTAGAGTTCATAATTTCTGCTTGTGGCCTTTTTCATAGATGATACAAAGTAAACAATGATGCTGAAATTGGGAAGGACCGACTCTGTTCACAGTTCAACGTTGTTCTAAGTCACAGCCATTAGGAATTAAGACCACTGAGGCTATTTCCAATTTATATTACCTTTTTCTTCCTCGGTAAATATGGAAAAATACTAGCAAACACTAATGTGCCAAGGTTTCTATGATGCTGTCAATCAATGAGTGTAAGGAATTTGACATTGTTACAGTGTTTGTTACAAAATAACTACATGCCATCATAAATCACTGTTGTCGCTCGAAGAAGCCTCAAGAATATTACCAAATGTCAGTGGAAAATAAATGAGATGTTTTCTTTGGGTTGAATAATTTCTCAAAATGTTTTATTTTCCAGTGATGAAAACATGTAACAGTGGCATAGATACATTAATCAATTGCCTCGATTATATTCTTTTGTGAAAAGGGAATTTGACAAAACGTTATTACAGGAAACTTACATTTTAAGCATAGTTTTTTTTTTAATTTTTTTTTTTTGCGGTACGCGGGCGTCTCACTGTTGTGGCCTCTCCCGTTGCGGAGCACAGGCTCCGGACGCGCAGGCTCAGCGGCCATGGCCCACGGGCCCAGCCGCTCCGCGGCATGTGGGATCTTCCCTGACCGGGGAACGAACCCGCGTCCCCTGCATCGGCAGGTGGACTCTCAACCACTGCGCCACCAGGGAAGTCCCTTTAATTTTTATTTATTTATTTTTGGCTGCTTTGGATCTTCGTTGCGCGGGCTTTCTCTAGTTGCGGCGAGTGGGGGCTACTCTTCAATGCAGTGCACAGGCTTCTCACTGCCGCGGCTTCTCTTGTTGCGGAGCACGAGCTCTAGGTGCACAGGCTTCAGTAGTTGTGGCGTGCGGGCTTCAGTAGTTGTGGCACGCGGACTCCGTAGTTGTGGTTTGCGGGTTCTGGAGCGCAGGCTCGGTATTTGTGGCGCATGGGCTTAGTTGCTCCACAGCATGTGGGATCTTCCCGGAACAGGGCTCGAACCCGTGTCCCCTGCACTGGCAGGCGGATTCTTAACCACTGTGCCACCAGGGAAGTCCCTAAGCATAGTTTTTAACTTTTTTTCCCCTAAGTATAGTTTTTATCTTTTTTTTCCCTAAGTGCATCAACTGCTTTTTAAATTTAATTTTTTTAAAAAACGGGGATTTAAAATACTATTTTAACTTTGAATTAAAAACTCAGATTATGACCAATGATAGTTTTAAGCTTATCTAATTAATATGTGATTTAAAAATAGATAGAAAAGAGTATAACTTCCAAACCCCTAGAGGGGGTGTCCACCTCACAGATCCCTATCTGGATAAATGTTGTAACAAAGGCAAGGAGACGCTAGGTGGCTCCATGATTTTTAAATAAAATTAAAGTCCGCAAAAGACTTTAGTCAAGTTCCGTGCATAGTCAAGGAAGAAAATATCTCTACTGGGCTGAACCTTTAACCCAAACAAGAAACAATAATCTTCAATCATGGTCTCTCACTCAGGATAATTTGGAGTATAGGGTTAAGAGTTAAACTAAAAGAAAACAAAACAAAACAAAAACAAACCTTCAGGACTGCAAAGTATATATGGGTAAGCAATTTGCTAAAAAATAAGGGAAGGCATTATATTATATTCTTAAGGACATCAATTACTAAGGGGGAGATGGTTTCAAATTTTTCCTAATTTATTGCCATCTAGTTTGCCAGCTCTTCTTGTGGACTTTCTCTTTTTAGTTTAAATTTTAAATTTACGAAAAATTATTAAATTGGGGCATTATAACTTATTAAAAATTGTTTTCCTTCCTTATAGCTGTCACCCTTATTAACATCGCAAGAGAAATAGCAAAACAAAACAGCTTCGTTTGGGTTATTTGGGAAGGAAAACAAAAGCACGGTGCTTATCTAAACTAGGAAACCTAACTCAAAATACGACTAAGGCAAACACTATTCCATTCTATATCATCTGCAAGGAGACTGAAAGAAATTGCGTGACAAGAATTCCTTTCCGGTTTCACAAAAGAGGAGAAAAATGTTACATCTGAAGTGTGACTTGCATTTTAGGAACCAAAATTTGCTCGTTAAATGTTTTCTGGATTTCATTTTTTACGAAGTGAGGTAGCAGAAGACGATCATTTTCCTGAAGGTATATAACTAACTTTGTCCTGAAAATAAATGCGGGGTGGTGGAGGGGAGGGGTTTCCGAATTATTAAATATTCTGAACTGTCAGTCTGCAATTGGCTAATAGAAAAAAATCTTTTCCCCCACCCTCTCCCTTAAACGAGAATCTCAGACCGGTCACTTCTTAAGAACATATTTAGGAATCGTTTAAATGTAAAAGAAACAGTTTTCTTATCGTTGTTCGGGGCCAGTAAGTAACGATCGCGTGGCACGTGGGCTCCACACAGTACTTCACTGGTTTTGTTTGTTTTTCCAGGCAGGAGCCGCATTTGAAAACTTACAAAAGTAGAGGGCAAGTCTTCTACCGTAATTCGTGAAGACCGTTTTTGTAAATGAGCGCTTCTTGCACAGTTTAAATTACAGTTGGCTTTAAAATGCTAATTCCGAACCCTCCATTTCAATGTCTTTGAAAACGTTCACCCTTCTGTTTTGAAAGACAACAAATCACACCAAAAGACTGCGCAAACGTGACCTAAATGAACATGTTTCCCGAATGTGAACGAACCTATCGTTATGTTTAGAGACGTGGTTAGAGAAATTAAAAACCGATTTCAGTCCCTCCCTTCAAAGAATTCCCCAGGAGAAGGGATATCTTTCGTATACCCCAAAGACTTGTAAATCACGTCTATTATTTTCGACTGTGAGCCGATCGGTCGAGACCGGACGTGAATCCGGCAACTCGATGACAAAAGGTATAGCTCCAGGTCGAAATACCAAAGGGGGCTAGGCAGGTGGCCTGAGCGGCCACCCAGAGTTAACTTACAGACTTTTTAGAAAACAGTAGTACCGTCTCGGGTGATCTCTTTGTTTTGATATTCGTTATTTTATTTCGTTATTGTGCTGAGGACACGGTGGTTAGGAACGGGGAGCGCCTCGCTCGAATCCTGCAGGCGCCAGCCTCCCCCGGTTCCCCTGGCCCCCTGGGCTCCCCTGGCCCGGCGAGGAGGGGCTGCAGGGGCGGGGCGGGGCGGGGCGCGGCGGGCGGCGCGAGGTTTCCGCGCGCTCGGCCGGGACGCGCGGGCAGATGGGGCGTGGCGGGGGCGTGGAGAGCCGCGGCCCGCGGGCCGCCGCCCAGCCCCGGGACCTGCCCGGGAGGAGTCGCGCCGCCGACGGTTATAAGAAGCCGGCCTGTCGGCGCTCCGCGCGCACCCTCCCCCGCCCAGAACACCGGTCGCCCGGCCAGGGCCGAGGCGGGGCCGCAGGGTTGGCCCCCAAAGGGATGCTCTCGCCCGAGCGGCGAGATCAGCCCCGCTCTCCCCTCGCCGCCGCCGCCGCGCCGCACCCGCCGACGGTCGCCGACATGGCTCTCTACTGCGGCGACAACTTCGGCGTGTACTCGCAGCCCGGCCTGTCCCCGGGCGCCGCCGCCCCGGGCGCCCCCCCGGCTGCCCGGGCGCCCTACGGTCTGGCCGACTATGCCGCGCCGCCGGCCGCAGCCGCCAACCCCTACCTGTGGCTCAACGGGCCGGCCGTGGGCGGTCCCCCTGCCGCCGCCGCGTACCTGGGCGCCCCGCCGCCGCCGCCGCCGCCGCCGCCCCCCGGGGGCGCGCCCGGGCCCTTCCTGCAGCCGCCGACCGCCGCCGGCACCTTCGCCTGCGCGCAGCGGCCCTTCGCGCAGCCCGCGGCCGCAGCGCCCGCCTCGCCCGCCGGGCCCGCGGCGCCCGGGGAGCTGAGCTGGCTGTCCATGGCCAACCGCGAGGACCTGATGAAGATGGTGCGGCCGCCCTACTCGTACTCGGCGCTCATCGCCATGGCCATCCAGAGCGCGCCCGAGCGCAAGCTCACGCTCAGCCATATCTACCAGTTCGTGGCCGACAGCTTCCCCTTCTACCAGCGCAGCAAGGCCGGCTGGCAGAACTCCATCCGCCACAACCTGTCGCTCAACGACTGCTTCAAGAAGGTGCCCCGCGACGAGGACGACCCAGGTGAGGGCGGACAGGTGCTTCCCGGCCGGTCCCTTACCCCCCACCCCCACCCCCACCCCCAACTCACACACGCGCAGAGACTGGCCAGTTAGGGTTAAAGGGCAAGCAGAGAGCCGCCCCTGGGTGATGTTCCTCAGGCCGTTGGAAGGGCCGGTCGAGTTGCAGGGAGGTGGATTAGGAATAAGAACACGGGTGGGCTCTCAGATAAGGGATGGCTGTAAAGATTCAGATGAGCTGAGAATCCCATTACATTTCACGAGAGAGGTGGGGAGAGACCGGGAGTTGGAACACGCTGTCCGTAGATGTCCTTCCTCCTGTCTCGGGTTCCAGAGAGACTCACTGTGTCCTTCGTGGGACACGTACTGTCCCTATCTTAAGACATGATTCGAGGATGGTGGCACGGGCATCGCGAGACGGGGGTCGAGGGATCAGGGAGCTTGAGCTGGGTCCTGCAGATTGTGGTTTGGGAACCTTATGTATTTGGAAATGTAAAAATGAAAACCCCAAGTTTGCTTCGTTCGGATCTAACCCCGGGGGTGAGGAGGGCTGGGTTACCGTGGCGCGTTAGTGGTTTCCCTCTTAACCTGAGGAGTGAGGTGGAGAAAAGCTCAAAAATGAGAGAAACAGAATCTTACGTGAGGTTTTCAGAAGGAGCCCAGGACTAGGGGTGTGAGGAGAGAGTCGGAAATTAGGAAAATTAAAAATTAATTAAATAAATTTAAGAAAATTAAAAAATTAAAAAAAATTTAAAAATTAATTTAAAAAATTAAAATAGGAAAAGGGGAAGAGAAAACTGTTTCAGTTGCCCTCTACAGAGATCCAGGATTTTGTGTAAATTATGCAAATTATGACCTGGAGTATTTGTACCTAAAGTCTTTCTCGAGCAGTGCTTTCCACTTGAAATACAGTACAACCCACACGTGGCTGTGAATTGTCTTGTAGCCACGTGAAAAAAGTGAAAAGAAGCTGGTGAAAATGTTTTTTAATTTCATTTCGACATAGAACAAATATAAAAAATTATCAGTGAGCTACTTTCCATTATTCTTTTGGTACTAAGTCTTCAAACTCCTATGTGTGTGTTTGACACCACATCTCACTTGGGACTAGCCGCTTCTCAAGTGCTTAGCAGCTACGTTTGGCTAGTGGTTACTGGACTGGACAGAGCATGCAGTTCTAGAAGATACGTCTTCCAGATCTGGCTTCTCAGTCACCTGAAGTGATCATGTCAATTGTCATGTATACTCCTCGACTTTCTAAAAAGGTCGAGGACCTCTAGCCAGTGTCTTATCAAAGCTTTTGGTACCAGGAACTTCCCTGGAGGGCCAGTGGTTAAGACTCCGAGCTTCCACTGCAGGGGCACAGGTTTGATTCCTGATCCAGGGAACTCAGATCCAGCATGCCACGCGGCATGGCACCCCCCCCCCCAAAAAAAAGAAAAAAGCTTTTGGTACCAAGGTGACACAGTATAAATATCCTGATAGATGCAGGTATTGTTATTTAGATGGTAGATATGTGAATAAGTTTTTTTCCTGCAACTACTTGCAGAAAATGTGTAGGTGGAAGTAATGGATATGGGGGAGTCTGTGCTAGTAGTTAAGAATGCTGAGTCTAGAGCCAGCCTGCTTAAATCCTGGCCCTACCTACCGTTGCTAACTGGAAAGACGGCAGGTTGCTAACCAATCTGCACCTCAGTTTCCCCATCTGAAAAATGGAGGCCATAATACTGCCTGTCTCCAAAGAGCTGTGAGGAGTAACTGAAGTTATCCATGCAGAGAATTCACTACAGGATAAGCGCTTTACAGTATTTGCAAATGCCAAAGATTCTTTTTACCAGAAGTGAAAAAAGCTGTTGGGAGATAAAATCCTCCAAGACGATAGATCTTTTTTACTTCCATTGTGCTCAAAAGGGAGGGAAATTTTCTAAGCAGAAGACTAGCATTGCATGCATTAAATGGGGCCCTGATCTCTGAGATTGGCCTGGTGGAGGAAGAGCTTGGAAGAGATGCAGGGGTGCCTCCTGCCCTAGGCAAGGAAGGGGTGTGGAGCCTCCTTGTACTCCAAATATATCCATCCAAGGCATTGTTCAACCAGTCAGTTCCCCAGTTTTAACCTGATTTTGTTCGGCAAGGCAGAGGGTTGGGTGTTGGAGGTTGCCTTTTTCCAGTGGAGTATTTTTTTGGGGGCAAGTATTGCTCCCTTTCAGCAAGTGATAACAGATACTGTTTCTTCACTCACTCACTGTGGTGTGGCTCCTTTGCGGAGATCTATCATTTAACCCTCACAGCCAACCTGTGAGGTGTACTGTTCTTATCCCTATCTCCACAGATAAATGAGGCTCAGTTAGTGCCATCTCCCACAAAAGGATGCATTTAAACAGCAGAGTGGTTTGAGCATCTCTGTCGGAGTTTCCCGAGAGCCTGCCCACCAGCCCCCTATCACATGCGAAGCTGAGTACCTGAGCCTGAACCGCATCCTCCCCTAACTCAGCTTTCTTTCTCATGTCCGTAGGGAAAGGTAATTACTGGACCCTGGATCCGAACTGTGAGAAAATGTTTGACAACGGGAACTTCCGTCGGAAGCGAAAGCGCCGCTCGGAAGCCAGCAGCACCCCTACGGTGGCCGTGGGGACCTCGAAAACAGAAGAAGGGCTCTCCCCGGGACTGGGGTCTGGAGTGGGTGGGAAGCCGGAAGGAGACAGCTCCCCGGCGTTGCTGAGGCCCTCTCAGTCCCCAGAGCCTCCCGAGGGCACCAAGAGTACCGCCTCCTCCCCAGGAGGGTCCGTGCTCTCCTCCACCCCTTGTCTGAACAGCTTCTTCAGCAGCCTCGGCACGCTAAGTGTTAACAGCAGTGGGAGCACCCAGCGAGTGCTCCCCGGCGGCCGCCCCCTAGGGATCCAGGGGACCCAGGTGCCCTCGGGCGGCGCGTTCCCCCCCAGCTCCGTCCCGGAGGCCTCGCCAGACACCTTGCAGCTGAGTCACAGCACCAGCAATGGCAGCAGCCAGAGGTCTTCCTACTACAGCCCCTTCCCTGCCAGCACCAGCGGGGGACCAAGCAGCCCCTTCAGCACCCCTTTCTACAACTTCAGCATGGTCAACAGCCTCATCTACCCCCGGGAGGGCTCCGAGGTATAGACCCCCCGCTTCCCAGACTTGACTATGGACACCTGAAATCTTGTGGAAAATGCAGATTCCAAGGCAGTAGGTCTGGGGCAAGAACCGAGACTCCGCATTTCTCCGAAGCTCCCGGCTGAGCTTGCGGTCCACTGACCGCACTTGGAGTAGCGTGGATGCAGTAGGTAACTGTTTCTACAACCCGGCAAACTTTGACAGGTTTCTCTGGAGAGAAATCCAGCTCACTCTGTTCTGGGATCATACCCGTGAGCCCTGAGAGGGCATGGACCACGTGTGTTTGTTCATCACTGTATGTCAGGGTCACAAGCTCAAATGGGTCCAGGGACCGGCTACAAAAACAAGTGAATTAAGTTATTGGGTCGGAAAAAGATAACAGTTGGCACTGGAAGCAGTTGGGAGCGGTTGGGACCTTCGAGCTGAAGGCTGCTGTGGGCAGCTGGTTATCTCCTGCTTGACAGCATTCTGATATTTCTAGAAAAGTCAGAGACCTGGATTTTTTTTTTTTTTTTTAAATGAATTTATTTATTTTTATTTTTGGCTGCGTTGGGTCTTCGTTGCTTCACGCAGGCTTTCTCTAGTTGTGGCGAGCAGGGGCTACTCTTCGTTACGGTGCGTGGGCTTCTCATTGCAGTGGTTTCTCTTGTTGCAGAGCACAGGCTCTAGGTGCGCGGGCTTCAGTAGTTGTGGCTCGCGGGCTCAGTAGTTGCAGCTCGCGGGCACTAGAGCACAGGCTCGGTAGTTGTGGAGCACGGGCTTAGTTGCTCCGTGGCATGTGGGATCCTCCCGGACCAGGGCCCGAACCTGCGTCCCCTGCATTGGCAGGCAGATTCCCAACCACTGCGTCACCAGGGAAGCCCAGAGACCTGGATTTTTATAGGAAACCTCCATTTGTCTTCTTTGTGGCTACTGAGAGTCTTTCGAATACTGTGCTAGGAAGCGCCACAAATCCTTGAGCTCTTCGCAGCTTACAAATCACCTCTGTCTATGCTCAGTGTCAGGTACATGGCAGATACTAATAGCAATAGAACCGCCCAAGCACACCCTGTGTGCCAGGCACTGTTCTAGATACTTGACATATATTAGCTCGTTTAATCCTCACGACAACCTTGGGAGAGAGGTATTGTTACTCCCCCTCATTTTCTGTATGAGGGCAGTGAACTGCCAAGAAGTTAGTTAACTTGCCCAAGGCCGTACAGATAGTAAGTCATGGACCCAGGATCCAGTTTGGGTCGTTTGTGTGTGTGTGTGTGTGTGTGTTTTGTTTTTTAGGTTTTTTTGTTTTGTTTTGTTGTTGTTTTTGTTTTCTGACCTCACTGTGTGGCTTGCGGTACCTCTGTCCCCCGACCAGGGATTGAACCCAGGCCACGGCAGTGAACGTGCCAAATGCTAACCACTAGGCCACCAGGGAACTCTCACCAGGATCCAGTTTTAAGGCGGTCTGGCTCCAGAGTCAGTGCTTGTAAGCTTTGTGTTCTAGTGTGTTCTAGTTCCTGAAAAGCAAAGGCACCAACGTGCATATAGGCAGACATGGTGTCTAAAGAGTAGGAATGAGCTAGGTTTCATCTGACCAAAGATTCTGGTTGAAATCAGTATCACTTGAGACATTCTGAGCAGCGAGGTTGGACACCAGCTCTGTCTTACTTCTGCTGCCATATTTCTGAGGTTTGGGGTGACCATCCTAATTAATTGGCATCCTATCCGTTTTAGCATTTGTCCTGGATTTTTTGTCTTTGAAACAAAGTTTTCGAATTTTATTCAAAGTAGTTTTTAAATGGAATTTTTATAAGTTTTTAAAATAAGACATTTGTGGTCAAAAAAATTTTTTTTATGTAATTTATTTTTAACATTCCCTTCTACTTCTCAAGAGGTGTCTTCCTTTAAATAGTTTTTTATGGTCACCCTCCTGGTGCCCAACAGAATGTCTGTACATGGCAGACATGCAGCCACTGTTTGAACTTATCCAGAAAGTGTGAATTAACATGCAGACAGTTGGTGATTTTATTGGAATAGCAATGTATTAAGATGAAGATAATGTCCTATGAATTGTTTTTTGGACCATGTTGTTTGGTCTTTGATGGGAGCGTTGCTGGTTCGGGATTTTAATTTTTTTAGAAAAAGGAACACAAATTCATTGCAAAAAAATTTTTAACTTTTCCCTGTGTATTCTTTTTTGAGACTCTCACAGCGTTACTGTTAAATTTGAAAATATACATACAGAAAATTATTTTTTTAAAATAGTCTATTGCGGTATAAATAACATCACCATTACTTTGTAAATATTATGCAGGAGGACAACCAAAGAGACTACCTACCGCCGTATTGTGTGTACAAAAAAACGCTTTCTATAGATATTTTTCTATGTGAAAAACTGTATGGACTTTTATAAATACTGTTTCTAACACAATTCTATATTTGTAAATTAATTTATAATGTGAACTGGGACAAAAATTTTTTTCCCCAAAAAAGCACACCGCATGCTGGAACTCACATGAAATAAACTTTAAGTGGGATGACTTATGGCTACCTTTTAGGCATTACTGTTTTTCTGTCTTTAACTTCTTTCTCCTAAAGGAATAGAGCTATAAGTGGCATGGCATGGAGGCTGCTACAGGGATTTTTGTGCGTTGAGAGAGCGAGCGATTGATTTTTTTTTTTTTTTTAATTGGATTTGTTCCACCTACACACATCCTATCCTAAAGGGTTGGAATGAAACAGTTCCGGAGGATCTCTAGGCATATGAGCATTTTATTTATTTTTAACAGAGTAACGGTTCTGTCATTTAGTTTAAACTAAGTTTCAGTGCACCAGATAATTTGTGTTCCAGAAAGAAATGGTGCTGTAAGGCCCCACAAGCTAGCAGCACTCCTCAGGGGGAGCTCTGGCTTTGGCTGTTGTGGTCCTCAAGGGGGCCGTGGGCAGCCCATCGTTTCCAAGGAAATTGCTAGGAAACTTGAACTTGGCCCCAGCTAGAAGAAACCTGAAAGATAAGGTTTCTAGCCTAGGGTTTCATCAGCACTATAGATATTTGGAGAGGGATAACCCATTGTAGAGGTTGCCCTGTACATCACAGAATGTTTAGTAGCATCTCTAGTCTCTACCCATTAGATACCAGAAGCACTCCCCCTCCTCCTGCCTCCTCCCCCCCCAGGACCTGGCCATGTGTGACAACCAAAAGTTTCTCCAGACATTGACAAATGTCCCCTGGGGGGCAAAATTAGACCTGGATGAGAACCACTGATCTAGACCAACACCCACAATTTGCCAGGGAGGAAATGGAGACCCCTCACTACCCCACACAAAGTCCTAGGCTCTAGGGCTAGCAGAGGAGCCCTGAATGAATGAGGCCTCTGGGCTCTGGTACAGGACAGTGTCTGTCCTATGAAACGGCTTTTCTCTTCCATGAGTTGTGAGTAGAAGCAGCCCAACGATTGTGGCATTTCTCAGAACAGATGTGCCTGTTTGCCGGTTGCATTGGAGGCAGACTCGCCATATTCTAGTTGCTTGTTGTACATGCTTATGGGAGCTTCCTTCTTGGCATCTCTCTCTATTAATAGAGACCTCGGCTGGGAATAATTCTGACCAAACAAAATTAAACTATCTGGGTTATTATTATTTGATAGGGATGGTGGTGCGGAGAACAGACTTATAAGGATTTTTTGGAAAGAAAGATACATTGAAAGAATGTGATTAACCTGTATTTGGAAGCAACTAAATCTGGGTGTTTGATAGCTATGAAATGCCAGAACGATGGCATTTATGAGAACAAAGGCGAAGAGGAGAATCCACTTCTGATCTCCCAGACAACCGCAAAGGGCAGCAGGGTGGCTCAGTCCCCCGAGCTGAGCTGGGGACCAAAGGAGCTGTGGCCAGGGCAGGTCTCCATCCGGGAACTGCCTCCCGCTGGGCCTGGGATTAAAGGGAAAGAGACGGAGCTGCCTGTGCCTGTGATGTTTCCAGGTCGAAGTCTGCACTGGCACTCCAATTGACACCCATTTCCTGCATCTGTGACATTTTCTGCCTGGGAACCAGGTCAGGAATTCTGGACCTGAGCTAGATTTCACTTTCCGTTGTTCGGGACAATACAGAGAAGAAGACGTCCCCCTCCATCCCCATGTAGTTTAGCGCCCTTCTTTCTCTGGGGTTCTCCCAGAGTCTAGGGCCTGGTGTCAAGTTGCAGCCCAGGCTGAGGACCTTTGGGCACATGTATAACTTAAAGCAGCTGCCTTTCGACCTTCTAGGACGTGGTGTACCTTTTAGAATAAGACAGGGGTAAAGGAGAATTTGAAAAACTAATAAGCAGGTTTCAGGTTTCCTTCTTGATACTTTTACATCCTTTATCTTCTTGAACTTACTGGGAAAAGGCAGCCGGGGAGCCCAGAGGCTTTGAAAACTGGGCACCTTTGCCCCCTTAACTCCTCCCCCAGCTCCCCAGGGCTCTCCAGGCAAAATGGGCCAAGCTTTGGTGTCCCAATGCCCCCCACACACACCCCGGAAGAAGGAACATCACTGAACTTCAGAGGAAACTCCCACGCTGTGCTTCTCTGCCTCTCTGAGACTTACTAGAACTTGGAAAGAGCCTACATCTTCAGAATCTAACTGGTTTTTTATCTTCTTGAGCTGCTCTAGTAGATAAAACCTTGAGGTTTTTCATGAAAAAGAAATCCGTGGTGGTTTCCTGAGGCAGGGATTTGCTGGTTTCTGGGGTAGAGACCTGGGGGCCTGTGGCCTTGCCTTTTGTCATGGAAAGCAGTCAGCTGTGCTTGTGGCTGGGTGGCTGGCACCGCTGGAAGAAGAAGGAATTTCCTGTCAGGTTTGAAAACAAAAAAAGGTCAAAAAAGACCTGATACCTACAGAATTCCTCCCTACCTTTTTATTCATGATGTTGGGGGATCATCGCCAGAACCCTGGGAGGCCTGGAGAACAGTCCTTTATCATTTTAAAAAAGGTAAACATTACAATAATAATAACTCTCTTATTAGGTGCCAAGCACAGTCCTCAAATATATATATTAAATTTAAAAAAGCAACTCTATGAAGTGGATACTGTCACTCATTTCACCAATGAGAGCACTGAGACCCAGGAAGTTTGTATAACTAAGCCAAGGTCAAAAATCTAAGTGGTTGCTGCAGGTAAGTGGTTGAACTGAGATTCAAAATCAGGCCATCTGATGTCACGGCCTACCTGCCCTTAACCTACTATAATGCCGCTCCATTTTGAAGATGAGAAACAGAGAGGTTAAGTGACTTGCCCAAGGCCACACAGCTTGCTGGTTGCAGATTTGGGCTTAGAACCCAGGCTCCTGCCCTGCCACCCACTCCCTTCTTCTCTTCAGGCACTTCATTTGTAAACTCCTTGAGGTTGGTTTTTGTGTCCAGGGCTCCTTTTCAGGGATACAGGAAGGTAAACAGAGAGAAGTCACTTTTCCGTGACATGTCCTCCTTTGCAGGATCAGCCAGCAGCCAGATCAGAGGCCCAGATCTCAGGCTCTGAGGCGGCCGAGGGAAGCCAGATGTTGGAGATGCTGATTTGGAACCTTGGACTTCGAACATAAATTTGGAAATGTATCCACTGACTCAGCAAATCCCTTTGGGCAGCAGGCCCTGTGCTAGGCATTGAGGATACTAAGATGACTAGACCCACTCAGAGCCTTAGCAAGCATGGTAGGTCCTAGAACAGACGTACACAGGGTAGGGAAGGTCCACAGGAAGGGACTGAGCTTCCCTCACGCAGCTGCCAGCCTCCTCCAAGGGAGACAGAATGACGTCACCTCTGGGAAGAGCAGCGGGCAATTTCCCTGCCCCGGGCTGAGAAGCTGCAGCCCTGCCACTGTCTCCTTCACCCCGTGTCTCCCCTGTGCTCCTGCTGGGAGGAGAAAATACCAGGGCCTCATTCAAAACCATGGTGCTTCTGGACTGACAGAAGGGACCATGGTCAAGTGGTCAAAGGGAGTTCCCTTCAAGGCCTCAGGCCTGGGGGCACGACTACAGTCAGTTCCCCTACACCGTTGCCCTTCCAGCCCTGGGCGCTCTCCAGCCACACCAACAAGCATCAAGACTCGCGGCCCCCACTCCGCCGCACTTCAAAGGAGCTTCGAGGGACTTCCCTGGCTGTCCGGTGGTTAAGACTCCGTGCTTCCACTGCAGGGGATGCAGTTTCGATCCCTGGTCAGGGAACTAAGATCCCGCAAGCCGAGATGCGGCTAAAAAACCAAAACAATACAAACAAGCAAACAAAAGGAGGTTCGAGGCTGCAAGCATGCTGGGGTCCCCTCCTCCCCAGTTTACTCTCTCGAAAGGCATTAAGCAAACCAAAGGCATTAAGTGCAGGGACGCCTCTGCTCCAGGTTGGGATCAGCAAGTGGGGCATTACCAAGCACAAGGTCCTCTTCCCTCTCAGCCCCAAAGATGATGCCAACTCACCCTATCACATCACTCTCACCTCCAACTGCCCCCACCTGGGCTGACCCATAGGCACTGCGACCGTGGCCCCTTTGTACAAACTCCCTGGGTGGGCCTCTGTCTTCTGGATAAAATGGATAATAGCGGTATCTCCTTCACAGGACCGTTGAGAGGGTTAATACATCTATTTTATATTGAATCTGTGTGTTTGCCCAACAGTAACATCCAGAAGGGCCTCAGCGTCCACTCACAGAGCCTCCACTTGTTTCTTCTCAGAAGGTCTGAGGTCAGTGTCATCATTGTTTGCCGCACAGTCTTGGACAGTGAGTATTATTAGCCTCATATTACAGAAAGGCAAAAACAGAGTAGGACGGGCTTCCCTGGTGGCACAGCGGTTAAGAATCCGCATGCCAATGCAGGGGACACGGGTTCAAGCCCTGGTCCGGGAAGATCCCACGTGCCACTAAGCCCGTGCGCCACAACTACTGAGCCTGCGTGCCACAACTACTGAAGCGTGTGCGCCTAGAGCCTGTGCTCCGCAACAAGAGAAGCCCATGCACCACAATGAAGAGTAGCCCCCGCTCGCCGCAACTTAGAGAAAGCCCGCGCACAGCAACGAAGACCCAACGCAGCCAAAAATAAAAATAAATAAATTTATAAAAAGAAAACAAAAAAACAGAGTAGAGATCTTGGCAAACAGCTGGCTGCCAGGAGCCATGGAGATCTCATAGGAAAGGGAAGTTCACTCATTCATGGCCTCCAGTGAGCGAGTGAGTCACTTAGTAAATGTACCAAACACCTACTAACTTTTATTTTGCTTCCTGTTTCCCTCGCACCCCACCTCCAAGCCTGAAATGAGGACTGTTGGCTCCAGAATCCAAAATTAGTCTGCAGCCCACGACTTCTCACTGGTTCCTCTGCCATCACCACACCTCCCGCCTGCAGGCCTCCCAGCCCTGACTCCTGACTCCCGGCTGTGCACGCTACCTCCGTCCCTACCTTTCCGAGCTCATTCTCCATTTGGAGCCCAGAGTAATCTTTTAAACAACAGATATGATGATACTGCTTTCCTGCTTAGAACCTTTTGATAACCTCTATTACTAGCAAACCCCAAAGTTCTTTTGTGCCCTGCATGAACTAGCTCCCTCCCTTACTCATGTAACCCCCCCTCTACTTGGCTCCAGACACTTACAGCTCTGCAGCCCCTCAAGCATTCCAAACTCTTCTGTTTTAGGATCTTTGCAGTTATTTCCTCTACCGTGAGAGCTCAATTCCCCAGACCTTTTTTCTTTCTTTTTTTTTTTTTTGTCGCGCTGCGCAGCATGCAGAATCTTAGTTCCCTGACCAGGGATCGAACTCCTGCAATGGAGGCGTGGAATCTTAACCACTGGACCACCAGGGAGGTCCCTCCCCAGATCTTTTCAGGCTTCCACTCAGAGGTCCATCTCCGGAGCAGCTGTCCCTTGAGCATCGTAACCCTTCCCATTTCCCTCAAGTCCCCTCGGAAGCCCTTTATAAATTGTTCTTCCCACCGTAACTAAACCCCGTTCATGTCTATCTCCTCCTATTTTACTTATTTTTTTTTAAATTTTTATTTTTTGGCCGTGCCACGTGGCATGTGGGATCTTAGTTCCCCAGGGATCGAACCCAAGCCCCCTGTAGTGGAAGCGTGGAGTCAACCACTGGACCACCAAGGAAGTCCCTCCTCCTATTTTAAAGTGAAATAATTATCTTATTGATCTGAAAAGAAAAGTACATTTTCCCCCCTCCCTGTGTGGGGAAACTGAGGCACAGAGCATCCCTTTCCACAAGAGTTTCATTAATGATACACCCCATTTGCCCACCTGTGGGACCACTTAGTCCATACAGTAGAAAATTTCTCTTTCTCCTCCAGTCTTAAGTGGGCAAAACCCCAGGAATTTTTGCTATGTTTAGCCTGGATTTAGCACTCAGCCGTCCTCCTCTCCCGCACATCACTTCCCCCTTTCTGCGTTCATACCTCCCCTGTGTTCTCCCGGAGACGTAATTCTCAGCCAAACACCTGGAGTCTTTGATCATCAACCCATCGGCTGCCTCCCAGCACTCATTTCAGCTAGAAGACTTTCAAGTTCTCCCCCCTTTACTAGGTCTGGGAAAGGAAGAAAAAAAAACCACCCGTAGCAGCTGTTACACTGCACCTTTCTTTGCGTACTGGTGGTCAGCGCCAAGGAATTGCTGCTTCAGCAAAGATTTTTAAAAAACCTTCCTTCAATGGGATTAACTTCCGGGCGGCCGATGATGGCTGCCACACAGCGTCGCAGTGTCAGCCACAGAGCCCCAGCCCCTTCTGCTGCCTTTCCAGCCTGTGTGCCGGATGTCCTGCTGTTTCCAATTTCTTGATTCAGGAACTACGGAGAACATACACACCTTAATAAAGGGATTATTGCCATTGCCGAAGTAGTAGTGGGGCTGGCACTTGTGAGGCAATGATCCTCCTTTCCAGCATCTTACACGCTCAGATTCCTCCAAAAGGGCAGCATCACAATTCATCCTGATGCTCGCAAATGCAGTGAACCCTTCGTTTGCTCAGCAATTTTTACCAACCACTTTCTATACCTACTCAGAGACCTGGCTAAAGTCAAGGTCCCTATAAGGATGATGCTTTCATTCTAGGGGAGGAGGAGAAGCAAAGAAGGGGTAAGAGCAGGGTCAAAGTGCTTTGATGGGAGAAATGTGGGGTGCTGTGGGAACTTCTGGGAGAGGCCACACCCCTCACCTGAGTAGGAGCTGGCGAGGTGAAGAGGGAAGGGAGGGAGGGAAGATGTGTGGACAGGAGGAGGCTGTGGCAGCAGAATGGAGGTCTGGAAACCAGAAGCCATGGTTCTTATGGGAACTGAAAGAAGCTACCCTCAGAGGCAGGTCACATACAGCAGAGTTTTAGGCAGGCAGGGCAGTGGAGTGGGTGGAAGCCTGCGTCAATAGAATAGAACTGGGCAGAATAGAAGAGAACAGAAATGAATCAGATTTGTATTTCAAAGCGACTTCTTTGTGGACAGTCTTTTGGAAGGACAAGATCTTCTTAGGGAGACCTCTCTGGAAGCTACTGTAGCAAGCAAGAAGTGATGGGAATCTGAAATAGGGTTGGGATAATGAGGAAGAAAATAAGGGGAGGTTTGAGGGACACGTAGGATATAGGAAGGTAGACTTTGGGATTTCCAGAAACTGGTGGTCGAGGGAGAAGCATGACTCCAAGATGACATCGGGGTTCTGCCCGAGGTCGTGGGGTGAAAGGTGGTACCATTCACCAGATCAGGACACTCCAGAAGAGGGGAGACTGTCTGAGAGTCCCCCAGGAGGAGCTTTCCAGCAGGAGCTGGAGTCCGTAGATTGATTAGGAGGGAGGACCAGGCTAGCTGTGTAAATCTGAGAGGTATCAGAATGTGGATGAGAGAGTTAATTTAGCCACTTAACAAGTATTTCTTAGCAGCTACTTTGTGCCACGCCCTGTGCCGTGGGCTGGAGATACAATGGTGAGTATAATAGACTTGTTCCCTCGTCTCTTGGATTTCATAGTCTAGTGGGAGAGGAAATAATCTTGCTAATGAATATGTAATTACAAAGTGCTGTGAAGGGGCAGGGTGGAGTTCTGTGAGAATAAAAGGAAGGATAGTAACCGAGCCTGAGGCACCAGGAAAGGTTTTCCTGAGGGCATGAGGCTTGAATGGAGATCTGAGAAAATGGGCGGGAGTGGACCAGGTGAAAGGAACGAAAGCACATTCCAGACAGAAGGAGCAGAACTTACAAAGTCTCTGTGGCCAAGAGGACCCAGCGCGCTGGAGGGGCTGAACAGGGCTGCGCGGGTGCACAGAGCAGTATGGTGGGACATAATCAGATTTGCATTTTGAAGGGTTGTTTGAGGTAAGGGGTCTTCAGAAGTGAAGCGGACAAAAGTAGGATGTCATTGCAGTTCAAGCAAGTGACTTGGACCACGATCGTGACAATACAGAAAGACAAACGGATTCTTGTGAAAGGTATCAGGGAAGTATTGGGTGGGCCGAAGAGTGCCTTCGGTTTTTAAGTAAAAACAAAAGACACGTTTTTCATTTTCACCAAGAACTTTATTGAAAAAAGACTTTTTTACCTTTTTGAGCAAAGAACTGTTCCAGGGGCCTTTTGCAGTCTTCCAGGAAATTGAAATTTTTCCATTAAAAGAATTTTGTAAAGACCTAAGTAAATGCAAATCCGAAGGTGCAATGTCTGGTGAATACAGCAGATGAACTTCCCAGTCAAGCTGTAACAGTTTCTGCCTGGTCATCAAAGAAACATGCAGTCTTGCGTTATCCTGATGGAAGATTATACATTTCTGTTGACTAATTCTGGACACTTTTCACTAAGTGCTGCTTTCAGTTAGTCTAATTGGGAGCAGTATTTGTTGGAATTAATCGTTTGGTTTTCTAGAAGGAGCTCATAATAGAGCTTCCAATCCGACCATATACACAACACCACGTTCTTTGCATGAAGACCGGCCTTTGGTGTGGTTGATGGTGGTTCATTTCACTTGCCCCACGTGCCCCATGATCACTTCCATTCCACATTGTTGTACAGTATCCACTTTTCATCCCCTGTCAATTTGTTTCAAAAAAGGAACGTTTTCATTATGTTTCAGTAGATACTCGCGGTGGAAATACAGTCAAGACTGTTTTTTTTCCGCTTAACTTACGTGGAACCCAAACATCAAAGCGATGAACATAACCAAGCTGGTGCAAATGATTTTCAACGCCTGATTTAGATATTTTGAATATGTTGTCTGTCTCCTGCAAGGTATAACATTGATCATTCGCAATGTTTCGATTTGACCGCTATCAACTTCGACTGGTCTACCCGACTGTGGAGCATCGTCCAGGGAGAAATCTCCAGCATGAAACTTCGCAACACTTTTGACACGTTCAATCAGTCACAGCACCTTCTCCATACACTGCACAAATCTTTTTTCACGTTTCGGTTGCGTTTTTACCTTTCTCGAAATAATAAAGCATAATTTGCAGAAAATGTCGCTTTTTGTTCTTCCATCTTCCATATTAAAATGGCTACACAAAAATTCACCAATTTTGATGTCTTTTTTTAGATGCACGCTGATATGACAGTTGTCACATATGATCTAACAAAATTGTTTCAAATGAAGTTAAAGACAACTAAGTGCTACTAGAGCCAGCTTACGGAAAAAAACGAACGAAACTTTTGGCCCACCCAATAAAATCAACAAGTCTTGGTGAGGCATTGGATATAGAGATGTAAGAGAGAAAGGTATCAAGGATGAGTTTTTGGTCTGTACCCTGGGAAACTGGTTGGTAAGGGTTTCAGAGATGAGGAAAATTGAAAGAAGATCAATTGTTATTTGGTGCATGTGTGTCATAAATCTGGTCTCAAATACCTTGAGTTGAGGTGCCCCAGACATTCAGGTAGGAGCACAGATGATTCTGGAGCTCACAGGAGAAGCCTAGGCTGGAAATTTAAATTATGAGTCACTGGTGTGGAACTATTAATTAAGGGAATTCTGGCTTCTGACATGCAAAGAGCTAGAAGGTTATCACTTCCACGCTCACACTAAGAAAACGCTGAGCAAACTGAAAATCAACAGCTTTTCTTAGATTCATCAGAGAACTGATGCCTCCAAAACTGAAAAGAGAGGTGAACACCAAGAATCACACTTTACCAGGAGCAAAGTTTACTCTTGCCACCGGAGCCAGTGCTGGTAGAAAAACCTAAAATGTAATTGACAAATTGCTGGAGGATCAGTGTGGACAAGCTTGAGAGTTAAAACTTCTGGAGTCCCTACACGTTGCTGAGTGTTACGTCCAGGAACTCTTTCAGGTTCTCAGAGTACAGGTTGGAAAATAAAAGTCCTCTCATGCTGCTGACAGGGGGAGGGGAAAGTAACCATTTTGAAATAAACCAGATCATTCTGTTCCCCATAATGACATCCTGCTCTATGTATTTTTTTTCATATTTTATTTATTTAGTTATTTATTTACTGGCTGCGTTGGGTCTTCCGCTGCTGCACGTGGGCTCTCTCTACTTGCAGTGAGCGGGAGCTACTCTTCATTGCGGTGCGAGGGCTTCTCATTGCGGTGGCTTCTCTTGTTGCAGAGCACAGGCTCTAGGCCCACAGGCTTCAGTAGTTGTGGCACACGAGCTTCAGTAGTTGTGGCTCACGGGCTCTAGAGTGCAGGCTCAGTAGATGTGGTGCACGGACTTCGTTGCTCCGCGGCATGTGGGATTTTCCCGGACCAGGCTCAAACCCGTGTACCCTGCATTGGCAGGCGGATTCTTAACCACTGCGCCACCAGGGAAAACCCTGCCCTATGTATTTTATCAGAGCCTAATTGACTTGGGAGAAGGGAAATACCCAACTCCAGCCCCCTCTAGACTTCCTATCTCACCTAAAGAAACAAACGAAACAGCAGAGAAGCACTTGGGCAGATCACAGACCAGGAGCACAGGCTCACTAATAGACCAAAATTGAATTATAAACTATAAACACTTCACCTATCCCCACCTTACCACCATATCGATCTGGCTCCTGTATAATAACAGTGGATTATAGCTCAATGAATAGTAAGGCTCAGACTCTATTTCAAGACAGAGTCTCTAGAGAAACCCAAAGACAACAAGGGATGCAAAAATGAGGACACTGGAGGAAACGTTATCCTCTGACGCATATAGCTACGGCAGACAGTAAATACAGCCTAACTCCTAGCCAAATAAACATAAACACACTAAAGGCATATCCTCAGTTTTTTTTTTTTACCAGATTCATCATATCTGGCTTTCAAGAAAAAAACTTACAAGGCATGCTAACAGGCAAAAAACACAGTCTGAACAAAACAAACATTAGAACCAGGCTGATGGCAAGGATGTTGGAATGATCAGACCAGGACTTTAAAATGACTATGATTAATATTAAGGGCTTTAATGGAAAGAGTGGACACCGTGCAAAAAGAGATGGATGGTACAGGCAGACAGATGGGAACTCTAAGAAGGAATCAGAAGGAAATGCTAGAAATCAAAAACACTTGAACAGAAATGTAGAACGCTTTTGATAGGCTTATAAGTAAACTGGACACAGCCAAATAGAGGATCAGTGAGCTTGAAGATATGTTGATAGAAACTTTCAAAACTGAAATGCAGAAAGGAAATAAGGATGAAAAAGACAGAACAGATGATCCAAGAACTATGCAACAATGACAAAAGGTATAACTTCCGTGTAGTGGGAATACCAGAAAGGAAAGGAGAAAGGAACAGAAGAAAGAATTGAAGCAATAATGTTTGTGAATTTTCCAAAGTTAATGAAATATTAACTGAGGTAGTAGCTGTGGATGAAACCACTTAGCGGGTAGAATGTGTAATGAGGAGAAAAGAGGGTATCAAACTGCCTTGAGGACCATCAGGGTTTCAGTGACTTACTGATAGAAGAGGATGACTCCACCACAAAGACACAGAAGAATGAATGAGCAGAGAGGAAGACAAGGAGATTGATGTGTCCCAGAAGCCAAGGAAGGTAGATGTAAATGAAGAAAGGATGGTCAATCAAGGCCAATGCTTCAAAGAGAGCCCCATATTTTTCATTTGAATTTTAAAAAACTATGACAAATTTTTCCCTAAATGTATCTATGTAAGTGCTTATATCCCCTCACCAACAGTGGGGGACATATAAATATTTCTTATGTTTGCCAGTCTTAAGTGGCTAGATAGAAGATAAAAGCATATAAATTTATATCCTCCTTTTACACCACCGACGAACGGTACAAAAAGAAATGAGAAAAAAATCTCATTCAGGTTCCAGTTAAACATGATGGTTGAGGGAAGTCCCTGGCGGTCCAGTGGTTAGGACTCCGTGCTCTCACTGCCGAGGGCCTGGGTTCAATCCCTGGTCAGGGAACTAAGATCCCACAAGCCGTGCAGTACGGCAAAAAAAAAAAAAAAGATGGTCGAATGAAGATTTATCTTTACTCCCTTGAAACATCACTAAACGAGTAAAAAATGTTAAAAGGCAGCAGACAACAACGGGAAAGAGGAGACAGCAAGCAGAAAAGTGTATATGATTTAGTATCAGGTGATGGAGAGGAGGAAGAATGGGTGTGCTTCGTTTAAAAATGCATAACATATCCCTGGTAGGGAAAAAAGGAGCTGGTAATACCTTGGAGAGGTGAGTTGGGGGACTGGGGAAGGAGTGGGAGGGAGGCTTCAATGCAGAGCCTTTTGTACTTTCTGAACTTGGAAACATATAACTGTTTTGTCTGAAACCAAGTTACTACAATTTAAATTTAAATCCAAAAGAGAATTGCCCTCATTTGTAACATCGTCCTGAGGGAGGTTGTCAGTGGGGTGAAGATGGATTCCTCCCGGCCCTTGAGTGCAGGGCAGATTCAAAAACGAGGCTCCTTCTGTGTCTCACGTGGTGCCCTTCCAGACACTTGTCTTTATCAGGTGCCCAGCCTACTCACCTCTCCAGTATTCAGACAAACAAGACCCAAGGGCAAAAGTACAGGGTTCCCAGGGCCTTCAATAACAGCTGGTACACTGCTTACTATACGCCAGGCACTGTTTCAGAAGGGCTTTACGTGTATTTATTCAATCCCTACGACACTGAGGCAGGTATCATTATTTATGGGATAGATCCCTTAGGCCCTGTAACAAGCAGCTTGGAGCACTGAAGAGAATGGTAACAGGCAATGGTAATAATCCCCTACTCCAAGGCAGGTGGGAATTCTGGATCCACTTTGGTCTTTGTTGTCTTGACCGAACTTCTCTGAGCCTTGTATCTTCATTAAAGATCTCTACTATAATCCTTCTTTTTAAAAAATAAATTTATTTATTTTATTTATTCATTTTTTTGGCTGCATTGGGTCTTCGCTGCTGCACGTGGGCTTTTCTCTAGTTGCGGCCAGCAGGGGATACTCTTTGTTGCAGTGCACGGGCTTCTCCTTGTGGTGGCTTCTTTTGTTGCAGAGCACGGGCTCTAGGTGTGCGGGCTCAGTAGTTGTAGCACGTGGACTCAGTAGTTGTGGCTCGAGGGCTCTAGAGCGCAGGCTCAGTAGTTGTGGCGCACGGGCTTAGTTGCTCCGCAGCATGTGGGATCTTCCCAGACCAGGGCTTGAACCCATGTCCTCTGCACTGGCAAGCAGATTCTTAACCACTGCACCACCAGGGAAGCCCTCTACTATAATTCTTAAAGTAGTTTTTTTGTTTGTTTGTTTGTTTTTTTGCGGTACGCGGGCCTCTCACTGTTGTGGCCTCTCCCGTTGCGGAGCACAGGCTCAGGACGCGCAGGCTCAGCGGCCATGGCTCATGGGCCCAGCCGCTCCGTGGCATGTGGGATCTTCTCGGACCGGGGCACGAACCCGTGTCCCCTGCATCGGCAGGCGGACTCTCAACCACTGCGCCACCAGGGAAGCCCCTACTATAATTCTTTTACCAACAGTAATCATCTTGTACCCAAAATAAAACCAATAGCCTTGCCATAGTCATTAACAAAAATAGTCATTAAACAAATAATTGCATAAATAACTATAATTCCATGAAGGAAATATTTTGTGATAGATACAAGGGAATAGCTCAAGGTCTGGGCAGTCATTGAAGAACATGGGTGACTGGGCTGGCCAAATGGATAAGGAGAAGGCATTCCAGACAAAAGATAGAGTGTGGGTAAGGTGCCAAGGTGAGAAGGTACAGGGGGAAGATCAATGGGACTCAAGTGTCTTGAGTGAGTGGAGAGTGGGAAAGCAGAGGGAGGAGGGCCAGAGGCATAGGTGGATCTCATGCACCACTGGCAGCCAGGAGGAGGATTTTGAACACTGCTCTGTGAACACTGGGAAGCCATTGAAGGGTTTTAAGCAGAGGAATGGCATGACTAGATTTCCATGTTTACAAGATCCATATGCAGGCTGCAGTACAGAGACATAGTAAGAGAATTCCATAAAGTTATGGCATAAATACAGAAAACACATTTTCTTTCCATTGTACAGTATTAACAAGGTAGAAAAGGAGACTGGAAAAGGAAATCCCCACACACCATGGCAACCAAAGGTTTAAAATAGAAGGAGAAAACGGAAGAAGATAAACTAATAGAAGAAATGTTTCCAGAGGTTAGAAAAAGACTGGACTCTTTAGTTTTCATCATCTCTCGTTTCATTATTTCTTTTTTATTTTATTTTTTAAAATTAATTAATTCATTATTTAGTTTATTTTTGGTTGTGCTATGTCTTTGTTGCTGTGCACAGGCTTTTCTCTAGTTGCGGTGAGTGGGGGCTACTCTTGGTTGCAGTGCACAGGCTTCTCATTGCGATGGCTTCTCTTGTGGGGGAGCACGGGCTCTAGGCGTGTGGGCTTCAGTAGTTGTGGCATGCGGGCTCAGTAGTTGTGGCTCGTGGGCTCTAGGCTTAGTTGCTCCATGGCATGTGGGATCTTCCTGGACCAGGGCTCGAACCCTTGTCCCCTGCATTGGCAGGCAGATTCTTAATCCTTGTGCCACCAGGGAAGTCCCAACAATTAATTTATTGATATTTATAATCTTCAGATGGAAAGGACCCACCCAATGCTAAGCAGGATTTTGGGGGGGGGAAGAAAAAGACCTATACACGGACATTCTGGTAAAACTCTAGAAATCCAAGGATAATACCTACTAAGGAAGGAAAATCAGATGGTCAGCAGACTTCTCCTCAATAGCACTGCACCCTCTGAGGACTTCTTGTTGATACACAAGACATTCCAGCTAACTTAGGCAAAAAAGGAATTTATTAGGAGGGTATGCAGTAACTCACAGAATCAAAGGAAACCTGAAAAACTGTGTCTTGTTGGGGAGGGAATCATATTAGCTCTGAAGGTCACAGCAGCAGGTCTCCTCTGGACCCCATCACTGGGAGGAGGGAGCTGCAGCCAGGTATGGTATCTGTGTCACTCTGCGTAAGATTCAAATTTCAGGGAAAAATTTCTGATTGACTCCTGGGCTGGGAGGGGGGTGGGACACCTTAATTGACAGGATACAGTTACTAGAATAGTGAGGATGAATTTGCAGTCAAACAACGCATTAATTCATCTAGTTGATCCATGTTTATTGAGTCATTCTATGTGCCAGGCACTGTTCTGGGCACTGGACATAAGCAGTGAACAAACCAGTCAGAGACACTATTCTCATGGAGCATACATTCTGCTGAGGGAGGTGATGGTTGACAGAAAATAAATACAGCTCCATGATCTCTTTTCTCCAGTGATGAAATGGAAAAAGCTATGAAGTAGTATCCTTGTCCCTATTCTTATTATTTTATAAGGAAATATTTGTTTGGATTTACCTAAAAGTCAATCACTTTCTATGCTCACCATCTTTTCTTATGTTTCTTTAAAGACGTTTTCTTTTTTGCTGAAGTAAATCATACAGATGTTCTTTTAGTGAAGTTCTCTTGGCCATATACTCCTTCAATTTTTACTTGTAGAGAAATGTTCCATTTGCCCTAGTTCTTGAAAGATAGTATGCTTTCAGGACACAGAAATCTACGTTGACATGTGTTTCCCTCAACTCTTGAAAGATGTTATTCTGTATCTTCTGGTTTCTTTCTTTTTTAAATAAATATTTATTTTAAAATAAATAAATAACATTAGTCTTTGTTGTGGCATGCAGGATCTTCATTGTGGCATGCAGGATCTAGCTGCCTGACCAGGGATCGAACCGGGGCCCCTTGCATTGGGAGCGTGTAGTCTTAACCACTGGACCACCAGGGAAGTTCGCATATCTTCTGATTTCTGTTATCAGCTGTCTGAATAATTGTCATTCCTCTGGAGAGGATCTGTCTTCTCTTTCTGGCTGCTAATAACATGTTCTCTTTGCCTTTGGTGTTCTACAGTTTCACTAAAATATGTATAGGTATAGATTTGTTTTTGCTTACCCTGCTTGGTGTATGCTATCTTCCTTGTTTCTGTAGATTTTTGCCTTTTATCTATTTTGGAAAATGCACAACCATTATCTCTTTAAATATAGCTTCTCCTCCATCCTCAGGATTTTCTGTTTCTGGGACTATGATTAAATGTCTATCCCATTTCTCATTCTACATATGTAACCTCTCTCTCTATCATATGTTTCATCACCTTGTCTCTCTAAGTTGCATCCTCCATAACGTTATTCGCTCTACCTCCCAGGTCACTCTTTCCCTCTTCATTTTTCCCTAGGCTTTGTTTAACTTTTCCACTATTGATCTTTAAATTTGAACAATAACACTTTTCATTCCAAAAAATTCGATTTGGGGACTTCCCTGGTTGTCCAGTGGTTAAGACTCTGCGCTCCCAATGCAGGGGGCCTGGGTTTGATCCCTGGTCAGGGAACTAGATCCTGCATGCCAAAACTAAGAGCCCACACTCGGCAACTAAGAGCCCGCATGCTGCAACTAAGAGATTGCATGCTGCAACTGAGCCCGCATGCTGCAAGGAAGATCCCGTGTACCACAACTAAGACCCAGCGCAGCCAAATAAATAAATAAATATGTTTTTTAAAAAAAGACCCTGAGACTAACTCAATGAAAATAACCAGTCTTTAAAAAAAAAAGTTCGACTTGTTTCTTTTCCAAATCTGCCTTAGCATTTCAGATAGTGTCTGATGGATTGCTTAGCTTTACAATCCATCTTTTATTTTGTAAACATGTTGTACATATTTTATATTCTGGATCTGATAATTCCAATATCTGAAGTCTTTTCAAGTCTAAATCTATTGATTATTTCAGCTTACTCTCACTCATTATGACTTGTCTCTCTGTGTCACTTGCCTTGATTGTGAATTAATATATGGTTAATCTTAATCTCTGGGAAAGAGGATTTATATAAGCTTCTGCTATCAGGGGGGATGCTATCAACATGTGAGCATTTTAGCCCTTTTTGAGGGTCCCAGTTTATGCTGGGACTCTCTGGCATTCAGCATCCCCACCCTGCTGCCTGCTGTGTTTGTGTGCCTTAGTAATATACGAGGCCAACTTCAATATTTGCCCTCTGGTCAAATTCCACCTTTGTACTTCTTGCTTACTACTCTCTAATTTGTTTCAGTTCATCTTTTTGCTTGTTTTTAACTTTTTATTTTGAAATAATTTGATACCTACAGAGAAGCTTCAACAACAATACAAAAGACTCCCATATACTCTTTCTTCACCCAGATATCCCATTACACATGAATACTTTAGTATGTATATTTTCCCAAAATAAAGCTACTCTTACACAATCAGAGCACAACCACAAAACTCAGGAAATTAACATTGATAAAATACTACAGCTAATCCACAGACCCTTTCCAAATTTTGCTAATTGTCTCAATAATATCCTTTATAAAGCTGTCTCCTTTCTGGTCCAGGATCAAATCCAGGATCACACATATTTAGTTGTTGTGTCTCTTAAGTTTTCATCAATTTGGAACTGTTCTTCAGTTTTTCCATATCTTTCAAGACTTTGTCATTTTTGAGGAGTACTGGCCAGTTATTTTTCAATTTGAATGTCTTATGTTTTCCTCATGGTTAGATTCAGGTTATTACTTTTTTTTTTTTTTTTTGGGCAGAAATATCACAGATTTGGTTCTGTTCGCCTTAGTGCATCAGATTCAGAGGCAAATGATATTGATTGGTCCTATTATTGGTGATGATAACTTTTTTTCACTTAGTTAAGATGATGCTATAGACTGAATTATGTCCCTCCCAAAATTTTATGTTGAAGCCCTAATCCCCAGTGTGATGCTGTTTGGAGATAGGCCTTTGGAAGATAATTAGATTTAGACGAGGCTTAGGATTAGTGCCCTTATAAGAAGAGACATCCAGAGAGCTTGTTCTCTCTGCCATGTGAGGGCACAGCAAGAAGGCGGCTATCTGCAAGCCAGAAAGACAGCTATCACCAGAAATTGACCAGGTTGGCACCCTGATCTTGGACTTCCAGCTTCCAGAACTGTGAGAAAATAAATTTCTGTTGTTTAAGCCACCCATCTATGGTATCTTTTTTTTTAACATCTTTATTGGGGTATAATTGCTTTACAATGGTGTTAGTTTCTGCTTTATAACAAAGTGAATCAGTTATACATATACATATGTTCCCATATCTCTTCCCTCTTGCGTCTCCCTCCCTCCCACCCTCCCTAACCCACCCCTCCAGGCAGTCACAAAGCACTGAGCCGATATCCCTGTGCCATGCGGCTGCTTCCCACTAGCTATCTACCTTACGTTTGTTAGTGTATATATGTCCATGACTCTCTCTCGCCCTGTCACAGCTCACCCTTCCCCCTCCCCATATCCTCAAGTCCGTTCTCCAGTAGGTCTGTGTCTTTATTCCTGTCTTACCCCTAGGTTCTTCATGACACTTTTTTTCTTAAATTCCATATATATGTGTTAGCATACGGTATTTGTTTTTCTCTTTCTGACTTACTTCACTCTGTATGACAGACTCTAGGTCCATCCACCTCATTACAAATAGCTCAATTTCGTTTCTTTTTACGGCTGAGTAATATTCCATTGTATATATGTGTCACATCTTTATCCATTCATCCGATGATGGGCACTTAGGTTGTTTCCATCTCTGGGCTATTGTAAATAGAGCTGCAATGAACATTTTGGTACATGACTCTTTTTGAATTATGGTTTTCTCAGGGTATGTGCCCAGTAGTGGGATTGCTGGGTCATATGATAGTTCTATTTGTAGTTTTTTAAGGAACCTCCATACTGTGGGAATGTGAATTGGTTCAGCCACTATGGAGAACAGTATGGTATTTTTAATAGCAGCCCTAACTGACTAATATAGATGGTATTTTCAGGTTTCTTCACTACAAAGTTAATTTATAAGTAATTTTACTTATGAATTAGTAAGAAAATTGATAAGTATTTTGTAGAGAGCTACCTTGAGACTGGGCATTCTGTTTCTCATCAAATTTTACCCATTAGCAGCAAGGCAATTTCCCCTTGATTTCTTCTTCCTCCTCCTCCTCCCTCTCTCCCTCCATCTGTGCCATCCTTCCCCCATTCTCCCTTTTTCCCCCTCCCTCCCCTCCTTCCTCTTTTCCTCCCTCCTACTTTCCTTTCCTCCTTCCCTGAGATCTCAAAATGAACAAGTGACTGTTTCAGCTCCCAGTTCCATCACAATCATTATTGTGTTCCTATGACATGAGTGATCCTTCCTTCTAAATCAGCAGAGCCCAGATCTTTTGAGAATGGGAAGGAAAAAATTGTTGAGCCTTTCATTGGGTGTCATATGAGAGGTGTGACTCCCAAGCTCTACCTCTTCATTCCCTGGCCAATGAACTTTTGCTTGGGAGAAAGAGCACCATTACTTTGCTTGTTCACAGCCAACGGCTGTTTGAATAGCGGTTCAAGAGTCAGTCAAATGGCTGACTTTTTAATAGCCATTCAAGAGCAGCTCTTTCTGGATGATGGAGTACATGCAGACCAATGACTCCTTTGGGTGATATCTGATTTGTTTACTTTATTATGAAGCGAATTTATTTGTAGGAGGTAATGGTGTATAGTTTACCGTCATAGTGAATGATATTAAGTAAGGTGTTTGGTGGTGTTCCCAGTAGTGGCATGATAGGCAAGAACACAAATCCATTTCTAGAAAAAGTCTATTTAAGCAAAGACAGATTTATCCTTCCTCGATGATGGAAGAGATACCATGTAACCAGCTAGAAACCACGTGCCCTGGAGGTATCCTTCTATTATTAAAGATTCAGAGTTTCCAAGGCTAATGGTGAATTTGGTGCTTGGTGGCTGTGGTCAGACAAGCTTGGCGTTGCTGGTCTTCTCAAGAGAAGATAAACTCCATGAAGGAAGATGTTGTCTGACTTGTTTATCCAGTGTATTTAGTGACAGATATGTGTCTGAGACATATTGAGTGTTTAATAAACATCATGCTCAGGAATCAATAAGGTCCTCACCTTAGACCAGAAGGTCTTCTTGAGGCAAAGTGGACAGTGAGATATATTTCTTGAAGTTTTGTCTTCTGGGAGAATTTCCTTTCTCTACTGTCTTTCAAGGCGTGGAGATGTAAGGCTGAAGTCAGATACTTGTGGTTGATGCTGCAGTATAGTGCATGTCCATCTGTAAATCAGGGATAGGTTGTTTGTTTTTTTCTTCTCAATCAACTTTCCTTGGGGCCAAGCTGTTCACACTCACAAAATATGTATTCCCACCTACGTAGCTTCTTGCGTCTTCATGAGAAGCCCACTTCACAAGGCCCACTTCTCTCATTCTCTCTTTCATCGCCACTTGATGAAGGGTTGCTTCTGAGCACCTCTCACATCATGGCATAGGATCAAGGTGAAGAGGAGAACCCCATGAGGGAACTTTGCATCAGCAAGCTCTACCTCACCATCTGTGTGGGGGAAAGTTGAGACAGACTGACCCCAGCAGCCAAGGTGCTGGCGCAGCTCACAGGCCAGACCCCTGTGTTCTCCAAAGCCAGATACACCGTCAGATCCTTCGGCATCAGGAGAAATGAAAAGATTGTTCACTGCACAGTCCGTGGGGCCAAGGCAGAAGAAATCCTGGAAAAATGTCTAAAGGTGTGGAGAACATGTGTTAAGAAAAAATAACTTCTCAGATATTAGAAACTGGTTTTGCAATCCAAGAACACATCAATTGGGGATCACATATGACCCAAGAATTGATATCTACGAGCTGGACTTCTACGTGGTGCCGGGTAAGCCAGTTTTCAGCATTGCAGATGAGAAGCACAGGACAGGCTGAATTAGGGCCAAACACAGAATCAGAAAAGAGGAGGCCATGCACTGGTTCCAGCAGAAGTATAATGGAATCATACTTCCTGGCAAATAAGTTCTCGTTTCTAACCAAAAGGTCAATAAAAAGTTTTCAGCGAAATGTAAAAAACAAAAACAAAAACGCCACAAATTAGTAAATATCTGTGTATCGAATGCTATATAACAGTAAATAATTAAATCTAGATGAAATGGAAACATTTCTAAAGGTACTGTATATCAACTAATAAAACTGACACATAAGATGTAGAAGCTCTGAACAGATTAATAACTACAGAAGAAATCTGAATAGTAGTAAAAAATCTACACCTAAAAAAGACACTAGGCCAAGACAGATTTATGAGTAAGCTCTACCAATGTTTCAAAGACAGTATTACCCCAATGTTACTTTTAAACATGGACAAGTATGAAAATTTATTAATTTGTTCTATGAAGCCAGCAAAATCCCAATACCTCTTTTTTTTTTTAACATCTTTATTGGAGTATAATTGCTTTACGATGGTGTGTTAGTTTCTGCTTTATATCAAAGTGAATTAGCTGTACATATACATATATCTCCATATCTCCTCCCTCTTGCATCTCCCTCCCACCTTCCCTATCCCACCCCTCCAAGTGGTCACAAAGCACCAAGCTGATCTCCCTGTGCTATGTGGCTGCTTCCCACTAGCTATCTATTTTACATTTGGTAGTGTGTATATGTCCATGCCACTCTCTCACATTGTCCCAGCTTACCCTTCCCCCTCCCTGTGTCCTCAAGTCCATTCTCTACATTTGCGTCTTTATTCCTGTCCTGCCCCTAAGTTCTTCAGAACATTTTTTTTTTTTTTTTAGATTCCATATATATGTGTTAGCATACGGTATTTATTTTTCTCTTTCTGACTTACTTCATTCTGTATGACAGTCTCTAGGTTCATCCACCTCACTACAAGTAATTCAATTTTGTTTCTTTTTATGGCTGAGCAATACTCCATTGTATATTCGTGCCACATCTTCTTTATCCATTCATGTGTTGATGGACACCTAGCTTGCTTCCATGTCCTGGCTATTGTAAATAGAGCTGCAATGAACATTGTAGTCCTTGACTCTTTTTGAATTATGGTTTTCTCAGGGTATATGCCCAGTAGTGGGATTTGCTAGGTCACATGGTAGTTCTATTTTTAGTTTTTTAAAGAACCTCCATACTGTTCTCCATAGTGGCTGTATCAATTTACATTCCCACCAACAGTGCAAGAGGGTTCCCTTTTCTCCACACCCTCTCCAGCATTTATTGTTTGTAGGTTTTTAAAAATTAATTAATTAATATATTTATTTATTTATCTTTGGCTGTATTGGGTCTTCATTGCTGCACACGGACTTTCTCTAGTTGTGGCGAGTGGGGGCTACTCTTTGTTGCAGTGCACGGGCTTCTCCTTGTGCTGGCTTCTCTTGTTGCGGAGCATGAGCTCTAGTTGTGCGGGCTTCAGTAGTTGTGGCATGAGGGCTCAGTAGTTGTGGATTGCAGGCTCTAGAGCACAGGCTCAGTAGTTGTGGAGCTCAAGCTTAGTTGCTCCGCAGAATGTGGGATCTTCCCGGACAAGGGCTTTGACCCATATCCCCTGCATTGGCAGGCGGATTCTTAACCACTGCACCACCAGGGAAGCCCTGTTTGTAGATTTTTTAATGATGGCCATTCTGACTGGTGTGAGGTGATACCTCATTGTACTTTTGATTTGCATTTCTCTAATGGTTAGTGATGTTGAGCATCCTTTCATGTCTTTGTTGGCAATCTGTATATCTTCTTTGGAGAAATATCTATTTAGGTCTTCTGCCCATTTTTGGATTGGGTTGCTTGTTTTTTGATATTGAGTTGCATGAGCTGCTTGTAAATTTTGGAGATTAATCCTTTGTCAGTTGCTTCGTTTGCAAATATTTTCTCCCATTCTGAGGATTGTCTTTTGGTCTTGTTTATGATTTCCTTTGCGTGCAAAAGCTTTGAAGTTTCATTAGGTCCCATTTGTTTATTTTTGTTTTTATTTCCATTTCTGTAGGAGGTGGGTCAAAAAGAATCTTGCTGTGATTATGTCATAGAGTGTTCTGCCTATGTTTTCCTCTAAGAGTTTTATAGTGTCCGGCCTTACATTTAGGTCTTTAATCCATTTTGAGTTTATTTTTGTGTATGGTGTTATGAGTGTTCTAATTTCACTCTTTTTCATGTAGCTGCCCAGTTTTCCCAGCACCACTTTTGAAGAGGCTGTCTTTTCTCCATTGTGTATTCTTGCCTCCTTTATCAAAAATAGGGTGACCATATGTGCGTGGGTTTATCTCTGGGCTTTCTATCCTGTTCCATTGATCTATATTTCTGTTTTTGTGCCAGTACCATACTTTCTCGATTACTGTAGCTTTGGAGTATAGGCTGAAGTCTGGGAGCCTGATTCCTCCAGCTCCTTTTTTCTTTCTCAAGATTGCTTTGGTTTTTCGGGGTCTTTTGTGTTTCTACACAACTTGTGAAATTTTTTGTTCTAGTTCTGTGAAAAATGCCATTGGTAGTTTGATAGGGATTGCATTGAATCTGTAGAGTGCTTTGGGTAGTATCGTCATTTTCTCAATGTTGATTCTTGTAATCCAAGAACATGGTATATCTCTCCATCTGTTTGTGTTATCTTGAATTTCTTTCATCAGTGTCTTATAGTTTTCTGCATACAGGTCCTTTGTCTCCTTAGGTAGGTTTATTCCTAGGTATTTTATTTTTTTTGTTGCAATGGTAAATGGGAGTGTTTCTTTAACTTCTCTTTCAGATTTTTCATCATTAGTGTATAGGAATGCAAGAGATTTCTGTGCATTAATTTTGTATCCTGCTACTTCACCAAATTCATTGATTAGCTCTAGTAGTTTTCTGGTAGCATCTTTAGGATTCTCTATGTATACTATCATGTCATCTGAAAATAGTGACAGCTTTACATCTTTTCTGATTTGGATTCCTTTTATTTCTTTTTCTTCTCTGATTTTTGTGGCTAAAACTTCCAAGACTATGTTGAATAATAGTGGTAAGAGTGGACAACCTTGTCTTGCTCCTGATCTTAGAGGAAATGGTTTCAGTTTTTCACCATTGAGAATGATGTTGGCTGTCGGTTTGTCATATATGGCCTTTATTATGTTGAGGTAAGTTCCCTCTATGCCTGCTTCCTGGAGGGTTTTTATCATAAATAGGTGTTGATTTTGTCAAAAGCTTTTTCTGCATCTATTGAGATGATCATATGGTTTTTTTCCTTCATTTTGTTAATATGGTGTATCACATTGATTGATTTGCGTATAGTGAAGAATCCTTGCATTCCTGGGATAAACCCCACTTGATCATGGTGTATGATTGTTTTAATGTGCTGTTGGATTCTGTTTGCTAGTATTTTGTTGAGGATTTTTGCATCTATGTTCATCAGTGATATTAGCCTGTTGTTTTCTTTTTTTGTCACATCTTTGTCTGGTTTGGGTATCTGGGTGATGGTGGCCTCATAGAATGAGTTTGGGAGTGTTCCTCCCCCTGCTATATTTTGGAAGAGTTTGAGAAGGATAGGTGTTAGCTCTTCTCTAAATGTTTGATAGAATTCGCCTGTGAAGCCATCTGGTCCTAGGTTTTTGTTTGTTGGAAGATTTTTAATCACAGTTTCAATTCCAGTTCTTGTGATTGGTCTGTTTATATTTTCTATTTCTCCTGCTTCAGTCTCAGAAGGTTGTGCTTTTCTAAGAATTTGTCCATTTCTTCCAGATTGTCCATTTTATTGGCATATAGCTGCTTGTAGTAATCTCTCATGATCCTTTGTATTTCTGCAGTGTCAGTTGCTACTTACAAAATCCCAGTAACTCTTAAACTGGTCAGCTCTCCAAAGAAAAGTATAGACAAATTTCACTTACAAATGAGTGCTAATATACACAAAAGTCTGTCAAGAGACAGACTCTGTGAGACTCTTGTGTTTCCACACATCTTGCAGATAGAGGTACTAACTGCCCTTTTGTTCCAGGCTATAATTTCAAGGATGTTTGTATAGTCAACAACTTTGGAACATAGTGATAGAACCTCCACCTGGAATAGAGAGAAGATAGCTTACTGTGTGATAAACATGATGTCTCCCTCCAGTGCCTTTGCTTACTTCTCTTTATAAAAGATTCAGGTTCCTAACCTTGGAGTTCTGAACTGTGATGCAAGCCTGCTGGATGTATAGCAATTACCTGTGTTGCCCCTATGGGATTTATGGGGCAAGGGAAACCAATGGAAACTTATGGTTATGGAAACTTATGCTGCTTGCTGTTCTGTGTGTAATAAAATCCTTTGTCTTTGACCCAAGAGTCTTGTGTATTCTGTAAGCTTATATGATACTATATTGGGTTAACTTGTTAGCTGGCAAGCAAGGAAAAAAAATCTCAGAACTCTCACAGTTCTCAATAAAGTCTTAAACTCTTATCAGGTTGAATTCAGTAAGGTGTGAAAAGATCATATATCATGGAAAAATAGGGCTTATTCTAGTTATTCAAGGATCATTCATCATTAGAAAAATCTCTTAATGTGAGAATTCCCTGGTGGCTCAGTGGATAAGACTCTGAGCTCTCAAGGCAGGGGGCCTGGGTTCGATCCCTGGTCAGGGAACTAGATCCCACATGCATACCGCAACTAAGGAGCCCCTTGCTGCAAACGAAAAAAAAAAAAAAAAGAAAATCTGTTAATTAATTGAATATATTAAAAAAGCAAGAAAACAAAGCATATGCTGAAAAACATTTGTTAAAATGTATCCATTATTTCTTAATAAAACTAAATAAAACAATAAGTATCAACAAAACTATTTATTACTGAGCTAGGAATAGGAAAAAAACATTCCTTAATTTAAGAAAATGTTTTTATAAGGAACCAAAAACAATGCTTTAAAAGCATTCCCATTGGGCTTCCCTGGTGGTGCAATGGTTAAGAATCTGCCTGCCAGTGTCGGGGACATGGGTTCGAGCCCTGGTCTGGGAAGACCCCACATGCCGCGGAGCAACTAAGTCCGTGCGCCACGACTACTGAGCCTGCGCTCTAGAGCCCGCAAGCCACAGCTACTGAAGCCCGCTCGCTAGAGCCCATGCTCCACAACAAGAGAAGCCACTGCAATGAGAAACCCACACACCACAATAGCAGTAACTATTATGTAGCTCGCTGCAACTAAAGAAAGCCCATGCACAGCAATGAGGACCCAACACAGCCAAAAATAAATAATAAATAAAGTAATTAATTTTTTAAAAAAGCATTCCCATTAAAGACAGGAACAAGGCAAAATTTTACACTATTACCTATACTTTTCAACATTGAATTGGAGTTAACTAGTCAGTAAGAATAATAAGCAAGAGGTATAAATATTGAAAAAAGAGAAAGATTTGCCATTTTGCAGGTGGACAATATTATCCTCTAAAAAATATAAGAGGGCTTCCCTGGTGGCGCAGTGGTTGAGAGTCCGCCTGCCGATGCAGGGGACACGGGTTCGTGCCCCGGTCCGGGAAGAACCCACATGCCGCGGAGCGACTGGGCCCGTGAGCCATGGCCGCTGAGCCTGCGCGTCTGGAACCTGTGCTCCGCAAAGGGAGAGGCCACAGCAGTGACAGGCCCGCGTACTGCAAAAAACAAAACAAAACAAAACAAGAGAATCATCTACAGAAGTATTAAAACTAATGAGATAGTTCAGTAATATGATCATGATCAGATACAAAAATTCATGGCTTTCCTTTATCGAATCAATAATCAATAGAAAATATAAATTTTAAAATATCCCATTTTCAATATTAATAAAATCTATAAAATTACTAGCTATAAATTTAACAAGGAATAGTCAAGCTCCATGTTATATATAAATATTTTTATAACAATCCATAAAATCTTACCGAATGTCATTAAAAAAGAAAACAAAAAACATGCTCTTGAATAGGAAAACTCAATATGTAAAGATGTCACTGTCCCCCAAACAATGTTTAATGTAATACTAATTGATTTCCCTAAAGAATTTTTTAATGTAACTAAAGAATTCCAGTGCTTACCTGTAGTAAGTAATAATATATGAGATAATTTTGGAAAAAGGAAAAATATGTGTAAATATATATATATCCTCTTTCCCTTACTATCTATTAAGATATAGCACTTACAGGGACTTCCTTGGTGGTGCAGTGGTTAAGGCTCTGAGCTTCTACTGCAGGGTGTGTGGGTTCAATCCCTGGTCAGAGAACTAAGATCCCACATGCCATGCAGCGCGGCCAAATAAATAAAATTAAAAAAAAAAAAGAATCTGCCTGCCAATGCAGGGGACACAGATTCGAGCCCTAGTCTGGGAAGGTCCCACATGCTGAGGAGGAACTAAGCCCATGTGCCACAACTACTGAACCTGTGCTCTAGAACCCATGATCCACAACTACTGAGCCCATGTGCTGCAACTACTGCAGCCCTCCTGCCTAGAGCCCGTGCTCTGCAACCAGTGAAGTCACCTCAATGAGAAGCCCGTGCACTGCAACGAAGAGTAGCCCCCTCTCGCCGCAACTAGAGAAAGCCCACGCACATCAACGAAGACCCAACGTAGCCAAAAATAAATAAATAAATAAATTAATTAAAACAAAAAAGATACAGCATTTACAAACTTTAAAACAGCATGTGTTGGGACTTCTCTGGCGGTCCAGTGGTTAAGACTCCATGCTTCCACTGCAGGGGGCATGGGTTTGATCTCTGGTCAGGGAACTAAGATCCTACTTGCCACGCAGTGCAGCCAAAAAATAAAAATAAAACAGCATGTATTACTGTAGGAAAACACAATGGATCAAGGAGACAGTCTGGAGATTCCATTAAGGAACCTACGTACATTTAGAATATCCTCGAGGTGGCATTTCAAATCAGTGGAAAAGGAAAAAACACTCAAAACAAAGAGTTAGGGCACTTGGAATCCATAAAGAAAACATACATTTAAACTCTTATGTATACTATATACAAAAATAAATTCCAGAAGGTTAAAGAGATAAATCTGAAAACAAAGGTATAAAATTATTATAAAAAAATGAGGATAATTTTATAATCTTGGAAATACTTGCATATGAAAGGTAAATAATTGCTTTCCATATATTTCAGCTACAAATCCATAAAAACTAGACAAATATAGAACAGGTTAGTCACAGAAGAAATAACAGATGTCAATATACACATAAAGATTCTGAGCCTCATTTTTAGTCAGGGAAATTCAAATGAAAACAAATGCTTTTTCTTTTTATTCATATTAATTAACAAATTGAAGAAGATTGATAATTTCCAAGGTTAGCAATGGTGTATTCTTATACATTACTGGTGCCAGTATAAATTACTTCTACTACTTAGCGATTCTGAAGGCAGTATGTCATACAAAATTTAAAGTACACTTATTTTTGGCCCAGAAATTCTACTTCTGGCCAATTATTTCAAGCCACTCTAAGATTTGCACAAATATTGTCAGATATTCATCTATAACCTTGCTCTTTTCTTAATAGCATTTTCATGGTGTCTGTTTACCTGCCTTCTAAACTGTAACTTTTAAAATTCAGTTTCTTTTAGCTGTGTTTCTTTCACACAACATATTGAGGGATTTTGTATTTGAGGCATTCCAGAAATCTTGTTCTTTCATGGATGAGCTTATCACACCCACGTTTATTGTCACACAGGTTTGATCTAACTTTCGTCATCTCATTAAATTGTTTTTCTTCTTCTTTGCTGTTTTGCTCTGTTTCATTGTTACATTTTACTATAAGGACTGTAATTTCTTCTTTTTTTTCTCTCCCTTTGCTTATTCAATCCTGTTGCTTAACCTCTAGGTCTGTTTCATCTTGTGCAAAATGAACAGCATAATATTTTTTTACCGTCTCATGGGGTCTCCTCTTTGCTTCCTGACAACTTGTTAGGAACCCTTACTAGGCTAAATTCTTCCTCTGCTCCTGAATTCAATTTCTCAGTCTTCAAGGGAGAGGGGAGCCTTTTCCCTCTGGGTTTCTGCCTGTCCTCTGCTAACTGTTGGTAATTGGTTCTTGTCAGAGCAATGAACTCCCAGCCCCAATTACCTGCCAGGCTTTTGCATGGAAAAAGGACTGCACAGTTTGGCTAGCCTTTGAGGCTTTAAACATTTCTATGACTGGAACAACTAGACAACACCAAATCGACCAACTAAACAAAATCCCCTAACTTCCGGCAGAACCGGGCAGAGAAGGGCACAGGGATGATTAGATCTACATCAGAGCCTGAAGGTGACTGCTTCACTGTAAGGCCCAGTCCCACCCGGGACGATACTTCAGTTCACCCTAATACGTGGGGCTAACCTTGACCTTCCTTCTCCTTGCTCCTGCCCTCTTTCCATCTACACCAGAGGTACAAGTGTTCTAGCCTGCAGATAGAGAGAGAATGTGGCCTTGAGCTCCACCCTAAGGCACAGGAATTTGGTACTCTAGAAGCAACTCCCAGGAAACCTGTGCCCTCTCTGGCTAGGGGGAAGCCCTATCACTAACGTTTTCTGGGCCTTGCCTCTGTATTTGTCCCCTCTCCAGACCCACAATCTCTTGGAAGCCCCTTTCACTCACTCCCTATCCAGAATCTCCTTGTCATTCGTGGTCTCACCCTCCAGACAAGGCAAAATCCTCTCTTCTTTTTCTAGTTTGGCCTTAGGGGTACAGTGAAGACTGCTACTAGCTCAGATCCCCCAAGATTGGGACTATTTCTGCTCTAAGTTGCAGGGCTGAATCTCCAGGGCTTGGTTGGAATTTCATAAGATCTGCAAAGCTCTCCCTGTAGGGAACTCCATTCTCTGACATTCAAGGTGTGTTTTCCGGCATCTCATTTGGAGGACTGCCCGAGCAGATAAAAATCTATTCCCAAAGTGCCCTAAAGCAGTATTTCATTCCAACCACATGAAATCCCTGATAAATAAGGCAGGGGGCTTTCTTTCCTCAATTCTCTTGGTCAGGAGCAAAGACTTCTCTCAGCCTAACCTCTCCAAGCCCATTTTCAGGGCAAACATCCTCACTCTGTGTAAGAAGCAGTTGGCAATACCCAGTGTAGAGCAACTAGACACCCCCTGAGAGACCTGGTGTTGGGAAACCATTCTGAGGTCCAGATTTTAAAGCTGCCTTTTAAGCTACCCTTAAATGTGTGTTCTGTTATGTTCTATCTATTCTTGGAAACAGTAATCACTGAGCAAGAGAGAATCCTAGCAAAAGAGTTTAAGCGACACTGGAAAGGGGATCTGATTGTCAGAGCACGATGGCACAGGAGCTCAGAACATCTGGAAGAAAGGATTTGGGACACAGGCCCCTCCCACAGATCCGGGGAGCTCCCATCTACCTCAGGATCTCTCCTGAAGAGATTTAAGAGGCAGAATAGGCCTAGATCAGGAGTTAGCAACCTACAGCCCTTGAACCAAATCCCACATAAGGCCTGTTTTTGTGCAGAACTAAGAATGGTTTTTCCATTTTTAAATGTTGGAAAAAATCAAAAGAATACTCTTTTATGACACATGAAAATTATATGAAATTCAAATTTGGGCATAAATGAAGTTTTATTGGAACATAGCTTCTCCCATTCGTTTGCATATTATGCCAGGCTGCTATGGGGCTCCCACTGCAGTGCTGAGTAGTGAACACAGACCATGTGACCCTCCAAGCCTAAAATGTTTATTCTCTGACACTTTACAGAAAAAGTGTGCTGACTACTAGTTATGGTCAGTTAAAAACAACTTCTCCTGGTCCTTCTTCCTCTTCTCCTCCTTCTCTCCTCCTTCTCCTTCTCCTTCTCCTTCTTCTTCATTTTGGAGAATATGACAATGAGGTGGCCAGAGCAGCCATGCTCAAGGGTACTCTTTGCTTTTGGGCATTTGGTTTTTTCTTTTCTCTTAGCTGCTTTTTAAAATTTTGTGGCAATGGTCTTAGTTACATTTTTCTTTTCCAGAAAGTTATCTTTAAAAGCTAGGCTAAATAGGGCTTCCCTGGTGGCACAGTGGTTGAGAGTCCACCTGCCGGTGCAGGGGACACGGGTTCGTGCCCCGGTCCGGGAAGATCCCACATGCCGTGGAGCGGCTGGGCCCATAAGCAATGGCCGCTGAGCCTGCGCGTCCGGAGCCTGTGTTCCACAACGGGAGAGGCCACAACAGTGAGAGCCCCGCGTACCGAAAAAAAAAAAAAAAAAAAAGCTAGGCTAAATAAATAGCATTTACACACAAGACAAAACCATCAAAGGCTTTTGTAAGAATCCAAAGTGTAAGAATCCAAGGTAAACGTACAGAGGTGCATCAACTTTCAGACTCTAAAATCAACGTCTGCATATAAGCAATTACCTCGATTATCTTAGTTACTTTAAAAAGGAAAATATGAAACTTGTGAAACAGTGACAAGAGACGGCTCTCAAGGACTCACTCAGTTCCCCTTCCAGTGCCACCTAATCGTTTGCTCCACGCAAAAGGTGGATCAGAGAAAAATCACTTCTTTATTCTTCCCCTTTACATCATCTCCCCCACACCTGGGGTGTCTGGATACACTGAGACCAAGTACAACATGCATCTGATGACGGGTTACACCAAAACACACCAAGATCTAAATCCCTCCCAGATTTATGGAGATTTTCTATAGCTTAACTAGATTTCTAATTGTCCTGCCACCTGTACTGAAATGTACAGTATGTGTTAATCTCGAATTCTTTTCTGTTTCCATAATCTTGGTAAAGTTTCCTGCACTCAAACAGTAAATCCAGTTTGGTCCATGGGTTTTAAAGAGGGACCCAAATTCACTTTTACGCCTTCCAGCATAAAGGCTTCTTTGGAGGTATTTGGGCAACGAAAAGGCCTGCATAATTTCTCTTTTTTGTGGTCCCTGTGCTATGCCTTCCGGGCTGAAAGCCTGAGTTCACGTCTCTATTGTCTCATTATAAAGTTCCTATCATTTCAGAGGAGTTTAGAAGGAAACGGGGAAGGGTTTCCACATATTCAGCACACCAGCAGCTCTGCTGTCCCTACAAACAGTTCATCTGAAGATGACAGCTCCCTAGTTTGTTTATTTCCCAGGGACATTGAGGGTACAGAATGAAAAGACAAACTCAGTACCTGTTTACACAACCATTCTTCTGGACATTTCCTAAGGCAACTTTATCTGAGTTTGCCCTCTAACTTCAGGCAACTTGCTTAAACATCACTTTCCTCACATGTGAAGTTGGAATAAGACATTCTCTGCCCTGCTACCTCCTAGAGCTGTTTTCAGGAACTAAATGGGGTAAAATATGTAGCCATTTCTGAAAAGTGAAGCATTCTGTGGGAGTGCTCAGTCCTCAAAAGGAGAAGCCCTTATTTTCTGACTGTCCCTTCTCTGTCCCCGACTCCCCCAACCCCCCCCAAAATTAAGGGTCGTTTTTTTCTTTAGTTGAAGACCTTGAGTTTGTCTGTCCTTGGGCAAGTTGTTGACTTAGCTTCAGTTTCTTCCTCTGGAAAGTTTCATCTTAAAAAAAAAATTATAGGTATGGGTGTGTAAGATGTTATCATTGGAGGAAGTTGGGGGAAGGGTACACGGACCTCTCTGAACTATTTTTCCAACTTTCTCTGAGTCTAAATTACTCAAAAAAAAAAAAAAATTAATTATGTATAAAGCACTTGATGTGATGCCTGACATATTTTAGAAGCTCGGATTTGGCAGGTTAAAAAAGTAAATGGACACGTCGAAGTTTTTTGTGCCATAAGCATTATGTAAACCTGAACTTTATTATTATCATTATTATTATCTAACACCATAATAACTAATAATATTTGTTGAATACTTACTATGTACTGGACACTATTTTAATATTATATTATATTATTGATTTACTTTATAAGTTTATTTATTTATTTATTTTTGGCTGCGTTGGTTCTTCATTGCTGCGCACGGGCTTTTCTCTAGTTGCGGCGAGCGGGGGCTACTCTTCGTTGCGGTGCGCGGGCTTCTCACTGCGGTGGCTTCTCCTGTTGAGGACCACGGGCTCTAGGCACGCGGGCTTCGGTAGTTGTGGTGCACGGGCTCAGTAGTTGTGGCTCGCGGGCTCTAGAGCGCAGACTCAGTAGTTGTGGCGCACGGGCTTAGTTGCTCCATGGCATGTGGGATCTTCCCGGACCAGGGCTCGAACCCATGTCTCCTGCATTGGCAGGCGGATTCTTAACCACTGTGCCACCAGGGAAGTCCCCGAGTATTATATTATTTAATTCTGACAATATCTTCAGGTGGTAGTTATGATTACCATCCCCCATTTTATAGATGAGAAAGCTGGGACACAGAGAGGTTAGGTAATCAGTCTAAACTCACAAAGTTTAGAAGTTGAGGAGCCAGAATGCAATGATTCTACTATGCTTATTCAAAGAAAACATCACTATTTAGTCATTTGAGGAACTTTAGCTGAGATCAAGCCCCAAGGTGGGAAACCTGCACCCCCCCCTTCCTTCCAGAGTGTTCCCTGGAGGATTGTATCAGGTGAGATTTTTCAGCTACTTAAGAAATCCCCCACTTCTCCCCAATAATTTACCTCACACAACTCTCCAGCTGGTAGAAATTCCACTAATGAGGAGTTTCCTGGGTTATTATGGTCGTTCACAAATGGGGATGCCCCATGAAAAATGTACCTTCCCTAGCCCTCCGTGCTAAAAAGTCAAATTCAGTGGTCTGGGCTGGGATTCCAGACCCTGTTAAGAGAATCTTATAAAGAGAATCTACAGATAGATTCTTATCATTAGCTAAATTTGGGAAAATATGACTGAAGATTGTATTTTCCAGAGATATCTAATATAAAGCATACGGTGGTTTTGATGGGGGGAGTTTGCAGTAAGGGATAAACATCTCACTCAGACTAGAGTGGACTTGGGAGCAGGTGGTCTTGGGCTCTAATCCTGATTTTCTGCTTTTGAACTCTCTCTGTGGTCCCTTGGTTTCAGTTTTCTCATCTTTGAAATGGAGACAATTCAACCCACCTCACAGGGGTGCTATGAGGATTCATGTTAATGTCACAGAAAGTGTTATACTTTCTACATTATTATTGTCGTTGTTAATTTACCATCTACTACCACATAAATAGGATTGAATTATCAGTCAAACAGCCCGTCCCTTTGGACGGTGGAGAGTCAGACCTTGGGAAATTTCAATATATGGTCGATTTTGATTAAATGGAGGCAGGTTTCCAGAGATGGGAGGACACAGTGCAGGGTCTTTGGCAGGTGAAAATTCGTCCCTTGGGAAAGCAGCCTGAACAAGACTTGCCTCTTTAAAAAGCCAACAGTAGTCAGCAGAGGAGTTGATTAAAAAAACACTTGAATGCAACAAGCCCACTGACTTTGGGAGTAATGATATTTTGAATAAAAAGACTGACATTTTCATCAGCCTACCAGTGCCAGAAATGATTCTACCTTTCAGGAGAGACCGGGCCTTTTGCCTCCAGGGATGAGGTCTCATCTTTTTTTTTTTTTTTTTTAATAAATTTATTTATTTATTTGTTTATTTTTGGCTGTGTTGGGTCTTCGTTGCTGCGCGCGGGCTTTCTCTAGTTATGGTGAGCGGGGGCTATTCTTCGTTGCGGTGTGTGGGCTTCTCAATTTCGTGGCTTCTCTTGCTGCAGAGCACAGGCTCTAGGCATGCAGGCTTCAGTAGTTGTGGCACGTGGGCTCAGTAGCTGTGGCTTGCGGACTCTAGAGCACAGGCTCCGTAGTGTGGCGCACGGGCTTAGTTGCTCTGCGGCATGTGGGATCTTCCCGGACCAGGGCTTGAACCCGTGTCCCCTGCATTGGCAGGCGGATTCTTAACTACTGCGCCACCAGGGAAGCCCTGAGGTCTCATCTTTACAGGCTTTGATAGGATACAATATCATGACATCAAGGTTCTTGCATCTAGCAATTGAGCACATATAGAATAGATGTCCTGACCGTTCCTCTTAAATCACATGTCTATCTGCACATCTGTAGCAAAGATCTCTTATTCTCTCAGGGAGTCTTTCTGCGGATAAGCCAGTTAGCCCAGGTAAGAAGTTTAATGGCCATTTAAACCTTTAATATCATAAGCAGGATAAAAGAATACCTTTACTAGTGGGGACTGTTTTTATTTAATTTTTTTTTTTTTTTTGCGATACGCGGGCCTCTCACTGTTGTGGCCTCTCCTGTCGAGGAGCACAGGCTCCGGACGCGCAGGCTCAGCGGCCATGGCTCACGGGCCCAGCCGCTCCGCGGCATGTGGGATCTTCCCGGACCGGGGCACGAACCCGCATCCCCTGCATCGGCAGGTGGACTCTCAACCACTGCGCCACCAGGGAAGCCCTATTTAATATTTTTTTTCCATTTTACTAATTGAAGCAAAGTTCATGAGGACTGAATAGGGGAAACTCAGAGTTCCAAAACTTTGGGGCTTCATATATCTCATCACCCATGGAGTTATGCTTTAGGGGGTACCTTTCATTTGGAAAATAAAATAATTAGAGTGGGCAACTGGGGAACAAGGAGACCATGCATGAATGTTCCAGAACTACATACCAACACAAAGGTGTTGGCTATAGTTACGTGTTAGAATCATCTGAGAACATAACAGGAGATGTCCTGACCCTTACCTGGAAGGTTCTGAGCAGGAAGTCTAGGCTGGGAGGCTTCGAGACCCAGCATTTTAAAAAAAGCTCCCCCCAGTGATTCGGATGCACACCAGCATTTGAGAACCACTGGGCTAGCAGATTTCATTGCTTTGCTCCCCAGAACTTGGCATCCTCCAAGCCAGCAGCTGGTCCAGCTCTCTCTAGATCTCCACCAGCTTCTCTTAATCCTGTGCCAGGTGTGTGCCAGTTCATCCTCTGCCCAGTCTATATCCATCCGCCCTGGGCAAATACCTTGGTTGGTCCAGTTTCCTTGCCTGGGAAGGTGAACTGAACCTTTCTCTTCCTAAAGGGCCTGGGCCAATAGCAGGCCTGCCTGCATTGGGCTGTTGTAGTTTTCCACTGAATTTTGTCACAGGCTTCGGGAGTCCTAAGAGGACCCCAGGGAAGCCCCTGCATTCCAGACATATTCCTCGTCATCTCTGTTATGTGGCTGCAGCCCGATTTTCTCTGGAGAGTCGATCAATCACCCCAAACAGTAGAGTGACCTCTTTGCCTGTTGATTCACTGGAGTGAAGAGGCAACGTGGCCAGATGGCCGTCCCAGCTTCCTCTTCAGTGGACCCCGTGCTGTGTCCCTTGTGGGAGATCCCCACCCCCTTGGGGACTGAGACCTCTTCACCAGCAGAGCTCGGAGTTGTGGAAGCGGGAAGCCAAATGCTGCCTGTGGATCAGCAGCGCTAACGGTGAGAGGGGCCACTCCCATCCCTGCCCTGTGGTCCCCTGCCTGCAGATCCTTAGAAACAGCAGCGTATGTGGGTCACTGATTTAGAGCACACATGGCCCTAGCCCTGAGAGGTGTTGCCACCCAGTTGATGGCATACATAACTGACGATGTCCTCAAAAGGACATCAACTGTTCTATAAAGGCTCTGCCTTCGAATAATAGGGAGCATGATAAGAGAAACGAACTCTATGATCCTAAGCCCATTGCAGTCCTTATCTGCTGTAAAAGAAGTCCCTTGGTCAGAAGCAATGCTATGTGAATAAAAGTGAATAAGACACTCTGTAAGTCCCCAGGGGATGGTTTTAGCAGAAGAATTGTGGGCAGGCAGGCACACCATATGCAGAATAAGTGTCTAGTTCAGAAAGAACATATGACGGCAGTGGCACAGTGAAGCCTAGTTTTTATACATTCTCTTGGAAACAAATTTTAAATACAAAATGTAGAGCGTAAAAGGGGAAAATCTCAGTTTACTCCCATCCCTTACTTTTCCCCTTCCCCTGTCCAAGCACAATCCCAATACCCTCACCAGAGCTTCTGACTATCCATCTTTGCTCTTGCATTCTCTCTGCAGTTTCCTGTGCATTTATATATATATATGTGTACATAGAAACAGAGCTTTTATTTTTCTCTAAATCTTAATCGGCTCTTATTACATATACTGTTTCAGAACTTTCTATTAATATTCTTTTTCTTCATTAACTCTTAAAATATTGCTTTGAGATGCAGGGATGCTTATGTGTGAGATCTCTCACTCTGTCTCCACATCTACATTTACACCTACATCTAGATCTCCATCTCTGTCAATATCTATACCCACATCTATATCTATATAAAACGTCATGGACTTCCCTGGTGGTGCAGTGGTTGAGAATCCACCTGCCAACGCAGGGGACACGGGTTTGAGTGCTGGTCCGGGAAGGTCCCACATGCTGTGGAGCAACTAAGCCCTTGCGCCACAACTACTGAGCCTGCGCTGTAGAGCCCACGAGCCACAGCTACTGAGGTCACGTGCCACAACTACTGAAGCCCACGCACCTAGAGCCCGTGCTTTGCAACAAGAGAAGCCACCATAATGAGTAGCCCCCACTCACCACAAGAGAAAGCCCGCGCACAGCAACGAAGTCCCAACACAGCCAAAAATAAATTAAAACAAGCAAACAAACAAACAAAAACGTCATAAGACAGGGAATAGCCACCAATATATAAGTGAACTCAGAACGACAACATAACTAGTAACTTACATCTACTTTTATATTTCTTATTTATTCCATTCCCCTGCATCTCTCCTGGGTAACTACTTTCAGAAGTTTTGCAATGATCGTTCCCTTGCTTTTCCTTTAATAACTTAAAAATTTTTTTTAATAGTTTAAGTCGCAGAAGAAGGTGTAAATATAGTACAGGGAGTTTCAGTGTTCCATTTACCTAACTTCCCCCAATGATAATATCTTACACAACATTGTCAAAGCCAGAAAGGTAAGGTTAATATAATAAAACTCAGGTACAGATCTTATTTGGATCTCACTACTTTTATGGGCACTCCTGTGTGTGTGTGTGTGTGTGTGTGTGTGTGTGTGTGTGTGTGTGTGTGCATAAATAGTTATATGAAATTTTGTCATGTGCAGATAACAGTAGCCACCAACGCAACCAGGATACAGAACTGTTCTTTCACTACAACTCTAGCAACTACTGATGTATTCTCTTTACCGTAATTCTGCCACTTCAAGAATATTATATATACAGAACCGTCGAGGAAGTAACCCTTTGAGATTGGCTTTTTTTTTCATTCAACATAGTGCCCTTGAGATTCATCTGAGATTTTGAGTGCATCAATAGTTCATTCTTGGGGCTTCCCTGGTGGCGCAGTGGTTGAGAGTCCGCCTGCCAATGCAGGGGCCACGGGTTCGTGCCCCGGTCCGGGAGGGTCCCGCATGCCGCGGAGCGGCTGGGCCCGTGAGCCATGGCCGCTGAGCCTGCGCGTCCAGAGCCTGTGCTCCGCAACGTGAGAGGCCTGCGTATCGCAAATAAAATAAAATAAAATAAAATAGTTCATTCTTTTTGTGTGTGTGAATATAAGTTGTTTTTTTGTTTGTTTGTTTTTTTTTTTTTGCGGTACGCGGGCCGCTCCGCGGCATGTGGGATCCTCCCAGACCGGGGCACGAACCTGCGCCCCCTGCATCAGCAGGTGGACTCTCAACCACTGCGCCACCAGGGGAGCCCCGAATATAAGTTTTAATTTCTCTGGGATAAATAGTCAGGACTGTCATTGCTGGGTAAAGTTATTTTTATCAGAAATGGCTAAACCTTATTTCAGAGGCTGAACCATTTTACATCCCCGTTAGCAACGTACGAGAGATCCAGTTGCACCACATCCTCACCAGCACTTGGTATAATCAGTACTTTTTCTTTTACTCATTCTGTAGGTGCGTAATAATTGCGAATGATATTAATAATTTTTTTATGTTCTAATTTGCCTTCCATATATTCTCTTTGATCAAGTGCCTTTTCAAGTGTTGCCTGTTTTCTAGTTGGATTTTTTTCCCTTGCTGTTGAAGTTGGAGAGTTCTCTATACATTGCGGATGCAAGTTCATTGTTGGATGTGTGATTTGCAAACATTTGATCACAGTCTGTGGCTTCTTTCCATCTTCTTCTTTTTCTTAAAGTAATTTTTTTAAAGAAATTTTTAAGACTGCATTGGGTCTTAGTTGTGGCACGAGGCATCTTCATTGCAGTATACGGGCTCTTCGTTGCGGCGCACGAGCATCTCTCTAGTTGTGGCATGCGGGCTCCAGTGTGCGGGCTCAGTAGTTGTGGCACGTGGGCTCTCTAGTTGTGGCATGTGGGCTCTAGAGCGCACAGACTTAGTTGCCCTCTGGCATGTGGGATCTTAGTTCCCCGAACAGGGATTGAACCTGTATCCCCTGCATTGGAAAGCAGATTCTTAACCAGTGGACCACCAGAGCAGTCCCCTTTCCATCTTCTTGACAGAGTCTTCCACAAAGTGAAAGTTTTTAATTTTGGTGAAAAGCAGGTTATCAATTTTTTTCCTCTTGTGGATCATGCTTTGTTGTCATGTCTAAGAACTCTTCACCTAACACTAAGTAACGAAGATTTTCTCCTGTGTTTTCTTCTAGAAGTTTTATAGTTTTGTTTTTTTTTTTTTTTGCGGTATGTGGGCCTCTCACTGTTGTGGCCTCTCCCGTTGCGGAGCACAGGCTCTGGATGCGCAGGCCCAGCGGCCATGGCTCACAGATCCAGCCGCTCCGCGGCATGTGGGATCTTCCCGGACCGGAGCACGAACCCGTGTCCCCTGCATCGGCAGGCGGACTCTCAACCACTGCACCACCAGGGAAGCCCTAGAAGTTTTATAGTTTTAAGCTTAGCATTTAGGTCTATGACCTATTTTTTTTTATAAGATTCTTTTTGATATGGACCATTTTTAAAGTCTTTATTAAATTTGTTACAATATTGCTTCTATGTTTTGGTTTTTTGGCCAAGAGGCGTGTGGGATCCCAGCTCCCTGACCAGGGATTGAACCCACACCCCCTGCATTGGAAAGCAAAGTATTAACCAGTGGACCACCAGGGAAGTCCCTATGATATATTTTGAGCTAGTTTTTGTATAAGTTATGAGATTCAGGTGAAGGTTCTTTTCCCTCTCTGAATATCAATATTTTCAACACCATTTGTTATAAAGATTATCTTTCCTTCATTGAATTGCTTTTGCACCTTTGTCAAAGGGACTTCCCTGTCGGGCCAGTGGTTAAGACTTCACCTTCCAGTGCACGGGTTGTGTGTTCATCCCTGGTCGGGGAACTAAGATGCTGCATGCGGCTTGGGCAAAAAAAAAAAAAAAAAAAATCAGTTGGTAAAACTTTGTGTGTGTTCATTTCTGGACTCTATTCTGTGCCGTGATCTAAGTGTCCCTCCCTCTATTGACACTGTACTGTCGTAATTACTGAAACTGTATAAATAGCTTCAGATCAGGTAGTGTGACTCTTCCCACTTTATTCTTTTTCAAAATTGTTTTGGCTCTTCTATTTTTTTTGTATTTCCATATAAATTTCAGGATCACTCAAAGTCCTGCTGGGACTTTGATAAATCAATTTAGGGATAACTGAGGTACTTTCCTGGTGGTCCAGTGGGTAAGACTCCGTGCTCCCAGTGCAGGGGGGGCCCGGGTTTGAACCCTGGTCAGGGAACTAGATCCCACATGAATGCCAGAACTAAGAGTCCACATGCTGCAACTAAGACCCGGTGCAGCCAAAATAAATATTTTTTTAAAAATTTAGGGATAATTGACATTTTTACTATGTTGGGTTTTTCAATTAATGAAGATAGTATTTCTCTCCATTTATTTAGATTTTTAAAACTTTTTTCATCAGTTTTTAGTTCATTTTGTAGATTTTAGCATATAGATTCTATACATGTTTTGTTAGATTTATACCCAATATTTCCTTTTTTTTTTTTTTAGCAATTATAAAGAGTAGTGTGCTTTAATTTCTGTTTCTAATTGTTCATTGCTAGCATTGGTTGTTAGCCTGATAGTTTTTGTGTGTTGATGTTGAATCCTGAGAATCTGCTAAACTCACTTATTAGCTCTAGGCATTTGGGGGGGGTTTGTTTTCTTTTGTTTTGGGTCGATTCCTTGAGATTTTGTAGACAATAATGTAAATTGGGATAGTTTATTTCTCCCTTTCCAATCTGTATTTCCTCTACTCACCTTTTCATTCATTGGAACTTATCCCAACTTATTCATTCTCCTGTTGATGGAAACCCCATTCTTACTCTGTCCCAAGTACCTCTTCTGATATCTGTACAAGTCCACATGCTTTATTCAGATCCCTAAGAGCTAGTTGTGTTTGGAATTCTGAATTTTTTTGATTTAAAAAAAGGTAGTTCATTGCACTTACTGAATATTTCATAATACTCCCAGCAAAATCTGGGGCAGCACCATGTAATCAGATATATTAATTTTTTTGCAAAGAAATAAATGAATATTCACATGAAATGAGATAAAGTCTAAAAATAGCTCCACCTCAGTTCTGGTCGGGTTTTGCTTCAAATGTTTCTGCTAAACTTAGGAAAAAACCTTTCTGTCTTGAGAGTTTTGGACTTAAGAATTGCAGATACAAGATTGCATATCTTTATTATTTGACTTAGAGTTTGGTGTGGCTTTGAATTTGTTTTTCCTCACCTGTATTTTTGCCTAAGTGTTTTTAGAGTTTCTCTTCTTACTTATCTGCTTCCTTTCTTTATTCTGTCTTCTGGGAATTCTTCATGATTTCTGATCTGCTAGTAGCATCTCTCCTATTTGCTATGATAAACTTATTCTTTAAGCCACTTTTCCTTCATTTTTAGGGTTGCAGAGTTGAAGAAGTGTATTCTCATCTGCCACCTTGATCTGATATCTCAGATCATTATGTTTTCTGCTTCATATATGCACGATACACAGACACATGCATACATACACCCGTACAATGTTTTGTTTGTTGTCTTTGGGGTTTTTTTGGCCCCCTTGTGTGGCTTGTGGGATCTTCCCTGACCAGGGATGGAACCCGCACCCTCAGCGGTGAAAGCACAGAGTCCTAACCACTGGACTGCCAGGGAACTCCCCACACAATGTTTTTTAACAATGACCGTGTGCTACTTTTGTAATAAGTGAGTGATCATGGGCTTGAGGCAGGTCTAATTGGGATCCCCCAGCCCCAGCCCAGCAAGGTGAGCATCAATCGCTTTACTTTGAAGGAACCAAGGAAAAACAGAGGGAAGGGGCTCACCCAACAGAGTTGGCTTCTTTCCAGAGCTTCACCCTTCACAAGACTCAGAACTCAAGGAGTCAGAAAAAAGAACAGATGGAAATGTACCAACATGCTAGCAGTGGTTGATCAGATCATAGATGATATTTACTGTCTTTCTTCTAATACTTCACATTTTCCAAATTTTCTACAGTGAATGTGTAGACTTTTTTTCCTTTTTCTTTTTTTTTTTGGACTGCACTGCACAGCTTGTTGGATCTTAATTCCCTGATCAGGGATCGAACACAGGGCTGGGCAGTGAGAACGCTGAGTCCTAACCACTGGACTGCCAGGGAATTCCTGGGACTTTTTTTTCTTTTTGCTTTTTTGAGAAGCTTTTTTTATGGCTTGGTAAAATATAGCTCAGTTCTCACATCTGCTTCTGCCTTCAGTCTGTTGCATTATAATGTATTGCTGAACTATATAAAGAAAAATCCAGCCTCGTGTGGATGTGTAGTTGGAAAGGTAAGTACTTATAGACACCCCAGAAGATGTAGGGAATCGCCAGGATTTTTGGCTCACAATTTGAAAATAATTTTTTCTGGACTAAGATTAGTGTACTATACACTTTTTTTTTAAGTGTACAATTCAATGGTTTTTAGTATATTTACAGAATTGTGCAACCAACATCACAATCAACTTTAGAATATTTTCATCACCTCAAAGAGAAGCTCTGCACCCCTTCACCATCCAACCCCTCCCCACACCAGTTCCCATTCTCCTCAGACCTAAGCCATCATGAATCAACTCTCTATGTATCTATATTTGCCCACTGTGGACATTTCATATAAATGGAATCATATAATAAGTGGGTTTTTTTGTGTGTGACTGGTTTCTTAGCATAATGTTTTCAAGATTCATTAATGTTATAGTGATTCATTCACGTTCTTTCCTTTTTATGACCAAATAATATTCCATTGTATGGACACACCACTTTTGTTTATCCATTTGTCCATTGAGAGACACTTGGGTTGTTTCCACTTTCTGGATATTATGAACAATGCTTCTGTGAATATTCGTGTTCACGTTTTTGTTTGGATATATGTTTTCAATTTTCTTGGGAGAGTTCTTAGGAGTGGAATTGCCGAGTCAAAAGGTAACTCTATATTTAACCATTTGAGGAACTGCCAGTGATTTTCCAAAGCGGCTGTACCATTTTGCCACTTGAATGGCTGCACCATTCTCAACAATTGTGTACATGACTATGTGGACGTCTATAATAAAATACATTTGTATTTTCTTTCTCAAAAGAAAGAAAAAAATATTGGAGAATAATTGTGGGTTCTAGTTTTGTGTCTTCTGCAAAGAGCAAGTCACTTTGTCTTCATCAATAAAATGGGAACAACCAACAGTACCATCTGGAATTCTCCGACAGATGAAACTGGTCTGTGCTTTGCTAAATACCATGAACAGAATTCTTTCACGGAAACTCTTTGAACCTGAAACTGAGTAGTACTCAGTGACCAAGGGTCCTCAGTCTTAGGAAAGCCTTAATCAGCCTTGGCCAGGGAGGCAGAACCGATACAGGAGTATGTGGGGTCTGCCCCCAAACCTCAATTAAAGAGCAGTTTATGCAACATGCCTTCTTTTTGAATCAGAGCCAGGGTCATTGTTGGGCTGAGGTAACATTAATTATTTTTCCGCTTGTCGGATTCCATGAAAAAGATGTGAAAATGGCCTGTTTGTAAAAGAGTGCAGGCAGAGGCTCTGAGCTGATTATGTCAAACCTAGTCAAAGCTTCCTTGGTGTGGGAGACTGTAATCAACAAAGCATGGCGGCATCTGCGCCCATTACAGGCGGAGCCCCATCCGCCTGGCTGCTCCCCAGCAGCGACAAGAAGCCAGCTTTAACCCCTGCTGGACCGAATCGTGTTGACTGTCTGCAGCAAAGAAATTTTACTCTCCATCCCCCGCCACCTTCCGTGGAAAAATTGTCTTCCAAGAAACCGGTCCCTGGTGCCCAAAATGTTGGGGACCGCTGATCTAGTACACATTTAGGGGACAGAGCAGCACAGGAGGTAATTGTCCTTAATTTGCAGGGGAGAAGACTTCGAATTGCTCCCTTAATAGAGCAGCATCAATTCTTTCTGTGACTTGGGCAGCCATAGAGATGAGTCAAGGCACAAAGTGGCAAAGCTCGAAAGATACAAAATTAGCTGAAAAAAAAAAAAAGTCTGAAGAAGACCTCAGAGATCATTCGTGGGGTGCTTCAGACTTTCTATGTAGGTGGGGCTTAGGGACTGTGTTCTGGTGGAAAGAGGTGTCCCCAGATGGCAGTGGATAAGCATTCATTTTACGCAAGATTGTCTCATCGGAGAACTGGGTGAGGCAGCCGCTGATGCCATGGACAAACTAAAGCTCGTCCCCTCTTGGCAAGCATTCGACGCAGTGATAATCCAATGTGTTGGGCCCAATTTTCTTTTTTTATCACCAATATTTATGATGTTCCCTTTCCTTTCCTGAAATGAAAGCCATTGATAATAAAGCCTACTTCCAGATATGACTATAAAAAGATCATATGCCGTAAACATAAACTGTTATATCTCTGCAATGACGGAAAGAGCTTATACCAGAAATGAAAATCAACCGTATTGAAACACACTATTTAGTTTAGTGGACATTTTTTTCATAGCAAGACTTCCTTGATGAAGAAAACAAGATGTTGATCTACATTCTGGTGCAAGTTTTTTGTTTGTTTGTTTTAATTAATTTATGTATTTATTTTTGGCTGCGTTGGGTCTTCATTGCTGCTGCGTGGGCTTTTCTCTAGTTGCGGTGAGCTGGGGTTACTCCTTGTTGCGGTGCGCGGGCTTCTCATTGCAGTGGCTTCTCGTTGCGGAGCACGGGCTCTAGGGCATGGGCTTCAGTAGTTGTGGCACGCGGGCTCAGTAGTTGTGGTGTACGGGCTTAGTTGCTCTGCGGCACGTGGGATCTTCCCTGACCAGGGATCGAACACGTGTCCCCTGCATTGGCAGTCAGATTTTTAACCAGTGTACCACCAGGGAAGTGCCTGGTGCAAGTTCTTTATCTGGTAGCACACTGTCTTGAAATGCATTGCTCTAGATGACATCAAGAAGTATCAGATGCATGAATCCATACTTCGAGTCAACAGGAATGTGACAGCTACCAGTGAAGACTGATACAGGCCTGGTACATTGGCAATTTAACAAAAACCCGAGTACTGTTATCATTAGTAATGAGATTTCCCAAAATTGTGGTAAAGTTCTAGGTAAAGTTCTGAATACATAAAGTACAATCTTCTCTTGGTTCCTAATGCAGTTGCATTCCTGGAAATTTCAGTGCATATTAAACCATTTATGTGCAGCTAAGGATTTGGTTCTAGGCTCTGATCATTGGTAGCAGGTTTTTCACCTCCTGCCTTAATGTCCAGAGGAACATCAGAAAATCAAGCAACAGGCAGCGCAGTTCTGCAAGGTGAGGAACTTCCCACACCTGAAAACCTCTAGCATCCCTACTCCCTACATCCTCCATGTCAGTCATGACCCCTGATCATACATTTCCACAATCCAAACCCCAAGACCTTCCTAGACGGTCCTAGGAGGAAGGTGGCTTCCCCATTCCTAGATGGTCCTAGGAGGAAGGTGGCTTCCCCAAGATCACACGTGAATCCAAGAGGACACGAAGACCAGGATTTAGGTGCTTGACTCTTTATTCAGCCCTACTGTCACCGGTCCAAAGTTTCTTAGGGGTTCTGCCCACACTCAACCCTGCTCATTTCTTACTGGACACCAATCCTGCTGGCCGCCAGTCCCACTGGCCATTAACTCACTACCGCCTGTAAAGCATTAATGATCTAAAATGTTAACTTAAACTCTTGGAAGTCTCTCTGCAAGATTTTGATAACGTACCCCCAGGTGGTTCCAAGGTAGTATGTCTACGACTTGCTTGTACTCTGAGAACTATTTCCTAAAGTTAGTGTTAGAATATCTATGAAAAAAATGGTTTCCTGGGCTGATATGTTTTGGAAATCCTGGACTAGTCAGCCAAAGCTGAAAAACTCTTCTTCAGACCTTTTAATGTGTGAATGTGGATCTCCAATGTGCAGTGTGACTTGACTCATTTTCCAAGTTTATTTGATCACGAACTGCCCCCATTCCCTGCTTTGTTTTGTGGTTAAGAAGCTCATTGCTAATGAGATGTAGATTATTCACATCTCTACCCTTATTTTGTAGATAAAAGAGAGGAGAGAATAGATACTGACTGAAGTGAGAAGTTAAAAAAGGCTATGGGAGGTTTGTGCATTATTTCAAATAGAATATAAAGGAGAGAGATATTTGATCCTTTTTACTTTAATTTTCTAAGTCCCATGAGGACAAGTTCATGTCTTATTTTCTTGTTGTTGTTTGTTTGATTCTTTCCATTGCTTGGGCACAAACCCTGGCCCATCATTTTTACTTAAATAATGTTTGTTAAATGAATTACTTAATAAATTAAATAATCAACAGCCGTCTACTTATAAAAGGTGGTGGGACAGCTTCAGGTTGTTCTGAAAAGTGAGATGTTTCCTTATATTTATTTGTTTTTTGTTTTTGTTTTTGTTTTTGTTTTTTGCGGTGCGCGGGCCTCTTACTGTTGTGGCTTCTCCCGTTGCGGAGCACAGGCTCCGGACGCGCAGGCTCAGCGGCCATGGCTCACGGGCCCAGACGCTCCACGGCATGTGGGATCTTCCCGGACCGGGGCACGAACCCGCATCCCCTGCGTCGGCAGGCGGACTCTCAACCACTGCGCCACCAGGGAAGCCCGCTTATATTTCTTAAGAGCAGAGAGATCAGAGAACTCCTACAGCAAGAGCATCGGCAAAACTTTTTAACCTCCACATATAATACCCAAATTAATCAGGATAGGCAGGAACAGTTGTGTAGGTTAAGCACTGCACAAATTATTGGGGCACCATTCACTGTTTCCAAGAAGTGTGCTTACAGTTGGGTTGGCCTGAGAAGGCATACATATAGAAATAATTATAGAACAGTCAGAGAGAGTTTGTAGTTGTTTTCCATGCCAGGGTGTGCTATTCCCATGACTTTGCCCAGGCTCTTCCCTCTATTTAAATCACCCTTTCTCTGGTCTTCCTGACACACTACAACCTAACTTTCAGGGCCCATTTCCAATGTCACTTCTCTGTGGTTTCCTGAGACCTCTCTTTGGCATTCACCTGCCATGGTAGAATTCGCTGTTCCCTTGTCTGTGCCATCAGCACTTATAACAGAGACTACTAGTGCATATATGAAAAGCAAGAGAGGGAAATGTTTACGTGCTTTAAGTCAGACAGGGCCGGGTTCAAAATCTGCGGGATCTCCCACTAACAGCTGTGAAATTGGGTAAGTTACTAACATTTTCTAAGCTACAGTTTTCTCTCCTTTAAAATGCAAATAGTAATAGTTATAGTAACAGGAAGAGTTTATGCTGAGATTATGCTGACATTTAAGGGAGATGATGTATAGATAGTGTATATATCTGCTTTGCATTGCTCCAAAAGAGAAATTGAACCGCTTATCATGTTTCAATGAGAGTATTCTTTTTTTTTTTTTGACTGGGTCACACAGCTTGTGGGATCTTAGCTCTCCAACCACAGATTGAACCCTGAGTCCTGGCAGAGAAAGCTCCAAGTGCTAACCAGTGGACCACCAGAGAATTCCCAGGATATTCTTGAGAGCAGATCTCCATGGTTATTTTCTATGGATTGATTGATTAATGTAGACCATTTTTAAAGTCTTTATTGAATTTGTTACAATATTGCTTCTGTTTTATGTTTTGATTTTTTGGCTGCAAGGCGTGTGGGATCTTATCTCCCTGACCAGGGATCGAACCTGCACCCCCTGCATTGGAAAGCAAAGTCCCAACCATTGGACCGCCAGGGAAGTCCCCTCCATGGCTATTTTCTATCCTGGGAAAATTATCAAATATTTACTAGTAGCACTTATTTGTTTAAAAAGATGTATTAATGGCTAAATTATAAAATGCATCTTTTATTTCTTTCTTCTGCCTCTAAACCCTTTCTTCCTCTTTGTTCATAATGAGTTACCTCTGCTCAATTCATTCATTGAGATGGTAGTGCTAATTTATTTCAGAGTGAAAAAGCAGTAGTAAACATTAGTGTCATGTGTCTGTCATCAATGGTTGGGGAACTCTGGAACCTACTAATTCTTACCACCATATGGTATGGTATGCCGTACCACAAAGACATTAACCGTCAAGATTTAGTATGGATTGGGTTGTCTTGACCGGAAAAGTTGTCCTGGTGTTTACAGAGCTGGCATTCCCAGGGATGCCCCAGCATTGCAATCCAGTGCTTGACAAAGGCTGAGTAACCCACCATCCAAAATATCACAGCAACGATCAAGCCTTTCTCCATCCAGCCCTAGGAAGGGGCAGCTTTACCAAGTCGAGCCTGAATCAACACACCACCCATTCCCTGGGTGAGATTCAGTACAGGACCACCTTCTAGCTTTTGATCAGTTCTCCAATAGACCTTAAGAAATTCAACCCACTAGTGAAGCCCATGTCTCGTCTGTATAAAGACCAGGGACTGTCAGCTTCTTTTTTGTTGTTGTTTTTTGGCCTTGTCATGCGGAATCTTAGTTCCCCCACCAGGGGCCGAAACCGTGACCCCTACAGTGAAACCTCAGAGTCCTAATGACTGGACCGCCAGGGAAGTCCCTAAGGATTGTCAGCTTCTAGGTGTTTCAGTAATAGCGTTTTCCCTCAAATTCTTCTGCACAACTTCATGCTTATGGGTTACTTTCCCCCATGCGCATTCTGTCTTATTTTCCCCTCATCTTACATTTGTACCGTGAAAACACTATCAAACGTGTTACATCCTCTTCATCGACTTCACTAACCCAATTCCATCCTCACTTTAAAATTGTTCATTTGTACCATATATGAACTTCAAACCAAAATTCTTTGCACCTCTGTATGTTCTCTTCTGATCTTTTTCAAGGATTTAACATAATTTTTTTATTCATATGAAATCAGTGTATATGTATTCTGCTTCACTGTGTTTTTCCCTATCTCCTGTGCACATGCTCACTGCATTTATATGGACCATAACTGCATAATTGTCATCTGAAGAATTTATAGCTTGCTATCTTGTTACGAAACAAGTGTTGTCTTAGTTTATTGCTTATTTTTGTCACTGAGGTTTATTTACCTTTTTCTCTCATAAATGGCACTAGTAAGACTAACTTTGTACCTTTCATTTTTAGTTATTTCCTTCGAAATATATTTTCCAAATAGAATTATTTGACCACAGCTCTTGTAACATTTGCAAGCTACTTGCCCAACCAATTTGCAGCTACTGAATAATACAGAAATGTACCTGTTTTCACATACTCACAGAATGTTACCCTTTTAATTTTTGTAATGAACTTGATAGAGGTATGATAATTTCTTAAACCTATTTTGGGTTACATTTTTTTTTCTATTAGGAAGCTTGTAAATTTTTTAGATCATATACTATCTGCATTTCCTTGAATATAAACCATATTTGGTCACAAAATGAGTTAGGCTCTTCTATGGAACATTTAATAGCGATTAGACATAATCCCAGTGGAGATGACGTTAATGACAATATTAGGCATAACACAGAATTAATCATTTAATAAACCGTTAGGAAAGATAAAGAGCTTTTTTTTCTTTTTCTTTTTTGGCTGCACGACGTGGCTTGCAGGATCTTGGTTCCCCAACCAGGGACTGAACCCTGTGCCCCCAGCAGTGGAAGCGTTGAGTCCTAACCACTGGACCTCCAGGGAATTCCCAAGAGCTATCTTAAACTTCCAAAATACAAGACTTTCACAAAACCGCTAAATGGAAGATATGGTCATCTTCACAATAGGAAGGGATCAGTGGGCAGACAGGATTTCAAGACCCTCGAAGATTACCAGTGCAAACCTACATGCCAGCATAAATACTGAATACAACCACTGTTCCTCCTGTCTTAGATTCTGAAACGCAGATGCCTACAGGGGCAAGGTAAGGAACATAAAGGTTTATTGGGCCAGATAATAATAATGTAATGGGAGGTGAGGACTGGGGAGAATTGGAAAGTCATGCCCATCTATGACATTGAACTCTTATTAAGGAAAACATTCTTTGGGCCAAACAAAAACGCATCTGTGGTCCAATTTGGCCATTGGCTGCCAGGCTGTGCCCTCTGCTTAAGGCTTCTTTTGGAGACTGTACTCACATGACAGCAGAGGTCTTGCACAGATGTGGAAGATGAGGCAAACAAGTGAGGTATGAAGAACCGTTCAGTTGCCTTTTAATGCTACTAAGAAAAAGAGTACTGCAAGCCCAGTGAATAGTAACTAACGTCCTGCCTCAGTGACAGTAGAGCAGATTGGGGGCTGTGGCCAATAGGAGAATGCATATCTCCAGTTTTTTGTTGGCTTTTGACTCTTTATTATGGACATTAAAAACGCAAAATAGAATAGTATAATGAAGCCCTTGAGCCCATCACCCAGCTCATCAGTCCTTGCCAATTATAGGGGTCCTTGCTCATTTCTGTGCCTGGAGAGTGAGAGCAGGTACTGTTCCAGCCCACCTGAGAGTTACAGGCCAGCACACGGGGCCAGCACTGCCCAGATTTTTAAAAGAAGCAGGACATTTTGATTTTTATTTAAGACCTCTTGATTCTTCTATGTTGGTGGCAATTCATTAAAAAAATTTTTAATACATTGTAGAGGTCAAGATTGTGCCGCCAATTGCTGATTTTGGGTAATAACATATGCTTGGAGAAAATGCTGGAGGTGAGAGAGGAAGTGCAGTCAAATGTTGACCTGATCCTGGGCCCCTTAAAAATACCTGTGTGCAAAATCATTGCCCACTGGGATGGGCCACAGCTGGGCTAGACATAGCTCTGTGATGACCCTCGTAGTGCAGGGGGTTTGCCTCTTTCCTTAGACACTGAGCTCCTTGAGGAAACCTGTAGTCTCTCCCCCCAGCGCCCAGAGGATAATAATAACCAGTAGAGTTTTGAGGAATGAATGAACAAATAAATACACAACAGCCTTTCTTGTTATTTTTGAGTCTAGAGTCCCTTCCAACACCATCCAATGGAGGCGTCTTCAGGTCCACTGATATGACTATTATTTTCTTTGTTTTTTAGAAACAATCTTCGCGTTATTGCAAAATGCTCCACTCTTACTAAGTAAAATTTGAATAATTAATGCAATGTATTTTCTAGACTGATTTATATTTTTATTGTTTAGATCATGATTTGGTTAATTCATCAAGAATAATATGATTGGTGGCTACCTCAGAAGATAAAAACATTCAATATTGATAATTACATGGTGTTGAGCAAGTATGTTTGAATAGTGAAGATTGTCAGCTATTTAAGAGTGAGGACTATGCCTTAGTCTTTAAAAAAATTGATATATAAAATGCACAAGCCATAAAATTCACTCTTTTAAAGTTGTACAACTCAGTGGCTTTTAGTATAGTCACAGGGTTGTGTAACCATCCCCACTATCTAATTTCAGAATATTTTCATCACCCCAAAAATAAGCCCTACACCCATTAGTAGCCACTCACCATTCTCTCCGCTCTTCAGCCCCTGGCAACCACTAACCTACTTTCTATTTCTATAGATTTGCCTATTCTGGACATTTCATGTAAATGGAGTCATATAATATGGGGTCTTTTGTGTCTGACTTCTTTCACTTAGCATGTTTTTAAGGTTCATCCATGTTGTAGCATGTATCAGTACCAAATTCTTTTTATGGCTACATATATTCCATTATTTGGATATATTACATTTTGTTTATCCATTCATCAATTGATGGACATTTGCGTTGTTTCTACCTTTTGGTTATTATAATATGGTTATGAATATTCATGTCCAAGTTTTTGTTTGGACATACATTTTCAGTTCTCTTGGGTATGTATCTAGAAGTGGAATTGCTGGTCAGACAGTAATTCTACGTTTAATATTTTGAGAAAGTGTCAGACTTTTTCAAAGTGACTGCACCATTTTACATTCCCACCAGCAATGGACAAGGGTTCCAATTTTTCCACATCCTTGTTAACACTTGTTATTTTCCATCAATTTATTTGATTATAGTCATCCTAGTAAATGTGAAGTGGTATTGCATTGTGGTTTCAAGTTACATTTCCCTAATGACTAATAATGTTGAGCATCTTTTCATATGCTTATAGGCTATTTGTATCTTTTCTTTGGAGAGATGTCATTCAAATCTTTTTAAATTACATTATGTGTCTTTTTATTGTTGACCTGTAATTGTTCTTTATATATTTTGGATACTAATCTATTATCAGATATACAATGTGCAAATATTTTCTTCCATTTTGTGTGTCATCTTTTCTTCGAGGTGTCCTTTGAAACACAAAAGTTTTTAATTTTGATAAAGTCTAATTATCTGTTTTTTTTCTTTTGTTGCTTGTGCTTTTGGTATCATATCAAAGAAATCACCGCCTAATTCAAGGTCATGAAGGTTTATACCTATGTTTTCTTTTTTATCTAAGAGCTAAAACTTCCACAGTGGACTCTACCCAAAGGAGTAAAACTTTTTTTCAGGAGTTTGGGTACATGGCTCTGTGATAGAGTTCCCGTTGACTCCTGGGATGGGCCAAATCTACTCAGAAATACCCGACAACAGCTGAACCAGTGAGGGTTTGGAGTCTGTTGTTTGGTCTCTACTTTCTGGTGGGCAGAACTGGGCTAACAAGGTGATTCCTTCCCAAGAAGACGTTGGAAAAGAGTTTGATACTCTCCAGAGCAGGTGGTCTTCCCAGGGTGAGCAGATACAGGGCTTGAGTGCCATTACCTGCCACCCTAGTGCCTGAGCACCCCTTACAGATAGACCCTGACCCTCCTTCCCACTGAACCCACAGAGGATCTCACAATCTGCCCCAACCCTGGACTTCAGGCAGAGCGGGCACTCAATCTGAATGGGAACAAAAACAAAACTTGTTTGCCTAACCTGGCCAAATCAAAGTGATTCCCATTCCCAATATGGCAAGTTATATGATTATGTAGTTCTCCCAGAAGTACCTCTATAAGTGAACAAAGACCTTTTTTTAAGCTTTTTTAAAAAATTGGGTTAAATTATGAATTACAGTATTTGATTTTCCAAGTTCGCACTAGTTTACATTTGTCAGATTTATTCATGATATGATGTGCTTATTATATAACACTCGGTTTGGATTATAAAACTTTGGTTGGATTTTTGCATTTATGCTAATGTGTTTCTTTTTCGCTTTTCTTTGCTTTTCTTCTTCTTTTTTTTTTTTTTGCAGTACGCGGGCCTCTCACTGTTGCGGCCTCTTCCGTAGCGGAGCACAGGCTCCGGACGCGCAGGCTCAGCGGCCATGGCTCACGGGCCCAGCCGCTCCGCGGCACGTGGGATCTTCCCGGACTGGGGCACGAACCCGTGTCCCCTGCACCGGCAGGCGGACTCTCAACCACTGCGCCACCAGGGAAGCCCGCTTTTCTTCTTTTTTTTTAAGGGGTCTCCATTTATCCTATCATACAACAAGTCCAGATGTAGATGAGCTTGAGGTTCCCTTTCTCCGAGGTTCTCTGGGCTCTTCCACTCTTGGAGAACATGGGCTTCTGTTTTTAGTTTGCTGTCAAAGAGAACTACCTGCCCCTCAGACCTCCCCACAAACCGCTTGGACACTTAGCTGGCAATAGAGCAGATCCCAAGGCTGAGCCAGCTCAGCTGTCGCCAGGCATTGGAGATCAGGTGACACCACTGGGGAGAGAGTCAGGGTAGGTGGCATCGCTATCAACCTGGCCGAGGTCACCATGGGCATCCCTTGGCCTCTGAAGGAGTGTCGGGCAGGCAGCTGCCCCTCTGCAGGCTGCCCTGGCTTTGCCCGGATGGCAGTGGTGGGAAGTGCTAACCAGCACAGAATGAGGGGAGCCCAGGTAGCAATTAAGTGGGGATAAATAGCCATTACCAAGGAGACCTAACAACTGTAGAAGCCCGCAGTCTATTCACCAGCAACTGCTTATTTTCCCATTGATCCTCGGCGGGATAGGGCCTTGCCTTCTGCAGTGCCCCAAATAACAGGCTCGCAAAGCCCAGTGCTAAGAGATGGCATCTGAGAAGAATCCGCTCAGGTCTTCCTGTCTGTTTCATCTTAAGGCCTGCCAGGAGAAGAGATAATTACGGGTCTGCAAGTTTTGCTCCATCACAGACAATGGAGGGATCAACAGATGCCTCTCTGAAATCAGAGTAAAAAATTTTGAAAAGGTTTCGGCTCAGGAGGATACCAGCATTTCCCACAGTTTCAGTTGGATGAAAATAGAAAGAGAGATGGAGAGGGAAGAAAAGAGAAAAGGGAGGGAGGAAGGAAAGAAAACTTGAAGTTCTTAAAAATGGAAATAACCAATGTGGAGGCTGCTAAACAGACTTTGTTTTCCTGTTGCCTCCCCACAGGTATCTTTCCCTTGGCCCGTCACACCAGCTGAAAGGCTCCCATCAAGACTGAGTTCATATGTAGCCAAGAATCCCCCGTGAAGGCCCAAGCCCCTTTGCAGTCACTGTCACCCCTGCTAAACATGACCTGCTTTCCAGCACCACGTAGCAGATTTGCCTAGTTTAGAACTTCCTATGAAAGGGATGTATATATAGTATGGACTCCTTTTGTCTGACTTTTTTCACTCAGCATGATTGTGAGAGATTCATCCATGTCATTGCCTGTTATCAACGGTTCATTGTTTTCCACTGTAGTCATATTTCATCGTGTAGATATATCTCAGTTTGTTTATCTGTTCCCCTGCTGATGGACATTTGATTGTTTCTAGTTTGGGACTCTTATGAATAAAGCAACTATGAACATTTCTGTGACCGTCATTTTGTGGATACGTTTCTACCTAGAAGTAGAAATTGCCGGATCTAAGAGAGATGAAATTATGCTTTTTGTAAGAAAGTCACAATCTGGTTTTCAAAGGGTGTTGTACACTTTACCCTCCTATCATCTTTGTATGAGATTCTTTTTTTTAAAAAATACATTTATTTATTTATTTATTTATGGCTGTGTTGGGTCTTCGTTGCTGTGCACGGGCTTTCTCTAGTTGTGGTGAGCGGGGCTACTCTTTGTTGTGGTGCGTGGGCTTCTCATTGCAGTGGCTTCTCTTGTTGCAGAGCACGGGCTCTAGGCGCACGGGCTTCAGTAGTTGTAGCACGCAGGCTCAGTAGTTGTGGCTCGTGGGTTCTAGAGCACAGGTTCAGTAGTTGTGGCGCACAGGTTCAGTTGCTCCATGACAGGTGGGATCTTCCCGGACCAGGGATTGAACCCGTGTCCCCTGCATTGGCAGGCAGATTCTTAACCACTGCGCCACCAGGAAAGTCCTGTTTGAGATTCTGATTGTTCCACATCCTTGTCAAGTCTTGTATTTATCAGCCTTTTAAAATTTCACTATCATGTTTTTCATATGTGTTTCCTTGATAACTCATGACGTTGAATATAATTTCATGTACTCCTTAGCCATTTGAATATTTCCTTTGGTGAAATTCCTGCTCTAGATTTTGACCATTTAAAAAAATGGGGTTGATTTTCTTATTACTGAGTTGTGTGAATCCTTCTTATATTGGTATTCAAGAAATTTATCACATACATGCATTGTGAATACTTTCTCCCAGTCTGTGGCTTGCTTTTTCATTATTGTTGAAGAGTAGAGATATTGATAAAATCAAATTTCTTTCTTTCTCCTTTAGTGATTAACATTTTTTGCTTTCTTTCCAAGAATTCTTTGCAAAAGCTAACATTGCTTTTTTTTTTTCTTTTTCCCCTGAAAGTTTTGCAGTTTTGGCTTTTATGTTGGTCTGTGATCTATCTCAAATTACTTTTATGTATGGGGTTGAGGTTCATTTTTTTGCTTAAAATCTATTGTTGTTTCAGCACCGTTTGTTAAAATGGCTTTCCTTTCTCCATTGAATTGACTTGGCATTTTGGTTGAAAATTAATTGATCATATACAAGTGGGTTCATTTCTGGACTCTGTTCAGTTTTATTGGAAGAATGGAAATATTAACATTAGAGGCATCCAATCCAAAAACATAACATACCTCTCCACTTTTCAGGTCTTTAATTTAGCAATGTTTTGTTGTTTTCAGTGTAGAAGTCTTATACGTACTTTGCTAAATTTCATCCTAGATAGGTGATTTGTTTGGTGTTATTGTAAGTGGTACATTTTTTAAAAATTGTTTTTCATTTATTTGTTGCTAATATCTAGAAATTCCATTAATTTTTGTATATGGACCTTGTATTTTACAATCTTGCTGAATTCACTTATAAGATGTGGTAGTTATTCTATAGAAGCCCATAAGGTTTTCTATATATACAATCAAGTTGTCTGCAAATATTGGCAGTTTCAATTTTCTTGTCCAACCCCTCTGGATTTTCTTTCTTTTTCTTTTTTTGGTGCCTCAATTTTGAGCAAAACTTGTAAGAGCTGACATCTTTGCCTGTTCTCAGACTTAGTGAGAAATTCTTTAATATTTCACTATTAACTATGATATTAGCTATAAGTTTTTGTAGTTCCTTTAATTAGGTTGAGGAAGTTCTCTTCTCTTAGCTTGCTTTGATTGTGAAAATGTGTTGAATTTTGTCAAATGCTTTTTGTGCATCTATTCAGGTTTTAGTACCATAATAACATTGGGCTCATAAAACAAACTGAGAAGTGTTTCTTCCTTTTTTATTTTTTGGAAAGAGTTTGTGTGCAGTTGGTATTCATTCTCTCTTAAAAGTGTGATAGAATTCACCAGTTGAAGTCATCTGGGTCTGGAGATTTCTTTGTGGGTTTTAATGATAAATTTAGCATATGCAAGAGATATAGAGCTATTTCACTTTTTAAAAATTTCTCCTTGAGTCAGTTTTGGTAAGTTTATGTTTTTGAAGGAATTTATCCATTTCATCCAGGTTTTTTTTTTTTTTTTATTGTATTGGCACAAAGTTGTTCATAAGATCCTCACATTTTTCTTTATAACTATAGGATCTACCATGAATTAAAAGAATGGGAGCTGGCAGAAAATCTCTAAGACTCTTTCTGATGGAAAATTCCAGGGTTAATAAACTATCATGGAAAGAGAGTCTGAGTCTTCTCTGTGGTCCTCTGCTCCTAGATTTCTTAGTTCTTCAGCTCTAGATCAAAAGCAGGAGTAGTTTTCTCACCCGTGGCAATTTTCATCTTACCTCATTTTCCTTTCCTGCTCTCCTTTTGAGAGATCTTGTTCCAATCTTGTGCTCTCTTGTAAATGAATCTAAAATGGCTATTTGAATTTGCAATGGTAATTTGGATGTAATTGTTTCCTTAGCAACAGACATTTGTGATTCACACTCTTAAAAATCTCAGAGGTCTAATTAGTACTCTTCTCTGAGCAAACCATTTATAACCAATATTTTGAAAACTTAACATAGCCTTAAAAGAGTGAGTTCGGGTTATTTTACCACAGCAGATACATGAGTCACAGGTTTCCCCAGCCCTTTTCCCATGAACTTCCTGGGACTAAAACTTGCAAAAATGCCTGAGGATGCAATGCCCTGGTTGAAGGCATGTGAAACAGTTGCTCCAACCCAGCAAGTCAACCAGGGGTGAAATACTGACCCCTCAAAAGACTGCCATTCTTCCCAATTTCCTGACCATTTTAACCCAGTAATAGTTGTTGCTCAGTATTAGAAAAGTTTCATTTTTGGGTAGGACAGTCACATAGGATCAAATCTTTCTCCCTAACCAGTCCCCCACCTCCAAACACACACACACACACACACACACACACACACACACACACAGCAGTGTTCTGTACTGTTTCTTCTCCAAATTATCAAATTATCCCGTGGTCAAAAGGTATTTGGTCCCATCCAGTCCCTCTCAGTTTGTGGTAGGACTAATTTGTTAATGGGGCTCAAGAAGGAAAGTGCCTAATGTTTCTTCTAATTGGACATGACTGCTTCAGAATGACTGCGGCTGCTGGCCAGCTCTCACTGTCCCTGAGGCTGGATAATAAGCTTCTGCCACTGGCTTCTGTGTCCTGCCCAGGACCATCTGCAGTAATGAACTTGGAAGGTTCATTGTAGATTGCAGAAAAAGAAAAGTGAGAGAGAAAAGCACAGTCCAGCTCTTGTCAGTGGGTCCAATTATGGCTTCTGTCAGCTTAATAAAAGAAATTCAGAAAAGCTAGACTAAGAAGGGACTGGGATGGAGCGGGCAAGGAAGGATGGGATTGGGGAAACCCATGACGGGAGAACCAGACTGAAATTCCTCCAGGACCCAGGTTTCTAGAAGGAGAAGTTCAGGGGCTACAGCAATAGGGATTGACTCTCCAGTGTCCAAATGTGAAACTCCTCAGCCTTGGGCACCACTGCCTGTCACTGGTCTGAGGGAAGAAGCTTCCCCACACCCTTCATGCTCACTGTCAATCCCCATCTCTCACATTGGTACAGGAACAGGACCCATTGTGCCTATCTAGATGGATTATTAGTATAATCACTGTTGATTATTTGTTGTTGTTTTTGTTTTTGCTTGGCTGCGGGATCTTAGTTCCCCAACCAGGGATCGAACCCAGGCCCACAGCTGTGAAAGCACCGAGTCCTAACCACTGGACCATCAGGGAATTCCTGATTTTTTTTTTTCTGAGACAGGATCTTAGAGTGCTCAACCCGGCATCTATGACTAAAACCATTCCCAAGATATATATTTTTAAGTATATTTTATTTTATATTTTTTGTATTTTATTTTATTTATTTTTTATACAGAAGGCTCTTGTTAGTTATCCATTTTATACATATTAGTGTATATATGTCAATCCCAGTCTCCCAATTCATCCTACCACCAGCCTCACAAGATATTTTTTAAAACCTTTTTTGTATTGTGAAACAAATACAAATATACAGAAAAATGCATAAAACATAAATATACAGCTTAAGGTATTATGAAAAAGGGAATACTTGTAATTAGCACTCAGGCAAAAAAATAGAACTTTTCCAGAAGACCCATCCTGCCCCATCCTGATGGCAACTTTTTCCTTTATCCCTAAAAGTAACCACACCCATGACTATTATGCTAATTATTTCCTTGCTTTCTTTATAGTTTCACTACCTGAGTAGACATCCCTAAACACTATAGTTTGGTTTTGCCTATTTTTGAGCTTTATGTATAAAAAAAAAAAAAAATTCCCAAGTATCAACTATTCAGGAGCTTTTGTATATATTTATCCTCCCTGCCTACGTGGTTCAGAAATTAAAGTAGTAGTCACCGTCAAACTGAGTTTTTATTCTTTTTCCATTTTCCTTTCTTTTTCCCTTTCCTTCTTTGCTTCCTTCCTCCCTGTCACCAGCGCTCTTCTTTTCCTTAAAATTCTAGAGATTAGAACAGGCACTCTGGAGAACTCTACTCAACACTCTGTAATAACCTATATGGGAAAAGAATTTGAAAAAGAATAGATACATGTATATGTATAACTGAATCACTTTTTTGTACACCTGAAACTATCACAACATTGTAAATCAACTATACTCCAATATAAAATAAAAATTAAAAAACAAACAAAAACGAGATTTGGTAGGAAAATATATACCTAAAAATTCCATTGGGATTTTGATAGGGATGGTTTTGAATCTGTAAATTGTTTTGGGAATACTGACATCTAACAATATTAAATCTTCCACTTCATGGGAAAAACAAACAAACAAACAACAACAACAGCAGGGCTTCCGTGGTGGCACAGCCGTTAAGAATCCACCTGCCAATGCAGGGGACACGGGTTCAAGCCCCGGTCCGGGAAGATCCCACGTGCCGCGGAGCAACTAAGTCCGTGTGCCACAACTACTGAGCCTGCACTCTAGATCCTGCGAGCTACAACTACTGAGTCCACACTCCTAGAATCTGTGCTCTGCAACAAGGGAAGCCACTGCAATGAGAAGCCTGCACACTACAACGAAGAGTAGCCCCCGCTTGTCAGTAATGAAGACCCAATGCAGCCAAAGATAAATAAATAAATAAATTTATTTAAAAAAAAAAAACCACCACCACTACCAAAAACCAGACAGGTGCTTTGGTATCAGACAACCTGGGTTTGAATTCTTGTGTCAGAACTTACAAGCTTAGGGACCTTGGGAAAGTTTTTACAAATCTCTGTGCCTTGCTGCCCCATTTTCCTCAGCAGTAAACAGAGATAATAATACAGCCACCCTCATTAGAGAGAACGAAATAAAACCACATTCAGTGCTTAGAATAATAATTGACACATAGCAAACATCCAATAAACGTTAGCTATTCTTTCCTCTTCTCCCCTCCTTCCTCACTTCTTCCCCCTCCCATCTCCCCTTCTCTCTTCTCCCATTTGCCTTCTTTATTCTCGTTTCTTCTGCTAATTTATTTACTCTTCAACTTATGTTTTCTCATCTCTTTTCCCCTCTCTGTCATCTCATCTCCTTTTGTAGCCCTTCTCCCAAGGCCCTGGCAAAACAAGCTTCCCCTTGGCTGGGTCTCCCCCACAAGAAAAAATGAAGCATTTTTAACCGTGATGGCATCCATGGGTGTGGTGAACCAGCCTGCATCATCAAACAGCTTCTTGTCAAAAGATACGATCCCGTCCTGGACCATAAGCGTCTGACTGCCAAGTCCAGCATCAGGACAATCACTCTGCCCTTTCCCTGCTCAGCCAGGGAAGTTGCCTCCAATTTTCGGTATCTCTTTGAAAGATTACGTTTCCCTAGCATGACACTGATTTATTGATAGTTCCTACTCCTCAAATTTACTTTAACATGTAAGGATTTGATAAATGTTATTACATAAGCAGAGTTTCTATAAAATTTTCATACAAAATAAGAATGAGTAGTGGAAAAGAATAATGTCCTCCTTGCCCTATCCTCCCATTCTTGGTTGGTATGAGACCTCTGCGAGCTTTTCTTTATTTGCATGGGTGTTGTGACTTTGTTTTATTTACATAAATAGGATTACATACTCCAGACTGTGCTGGGATTTTTTCTTTTAAATAAATTTACTTATTTATTTATTTTTGGCTGCGTTGGGTCTTCGTTGCTGCAGGTGGGCTTTCTCTAGTTATGGCAGGTGGGGGGCTACTCTTTGTTGTGGTGCCGGGCTTCTCATTGCGATGGCTTCTCTTGTTGCGGAGCACAGGCTCCAGGCGCGAGGGCTTCAGTAGTTATGGCATGTGGGCTCAGTAGTTGTGGCATGTGGGCTGTAGACCGCAGGCTCAGTAGTTATGGTGCATATGGGCTTAGTTGCTCTGCAGCATGTGGGATCTTCCCGGACCAGGGCTCGAACCCATGTCTCCTGCATTGGCAGGCAGATTGTTAACCACTGTGCCACCAGGGAAGCCCTTCTTATTTTATTTTATTTTATTTATTTATTTTTGGCTGCATAGGGTCTTAGTTGCTGCGCACAGGCTCTTCATTGTGGCATGCGGGCTCAGTAGTTGAGGCATGCGGGCTTAGTTGCCCTGTGGCATGTGGGATCTTTGTTCCCCAAACAGGGATTAAACCTACGTCCCCTGCATTGGAAGGCAGACTCTTAACCACTGGACCACCAGGGAAGTCCCTGTGCCGTGACTTTCTTTTATCACATTCAACATACCATGGACCACTATTCATGCCAGGACTTACCGATGTACCTGTTTTTTTGTTTTTTTTTTTTGGCTGCACTGTGCAGCTCCCTGATCAGGGATTGAACCCGTGCCTTCGACAGTGAAAGCGTGGAGTCCTAACCACTGGACCGCCAGGGAATTCCCTACCTCATTCTTTTTTTAAAAATAAATAAATTTATTTATTTATTTTTGGCTGCATTGGGTCTTCCTTTCTGCCCACGGGCTTTCTCTAGCTGCGGCGAGCAGGGGCTACTCTTCGTTGCAGTACACAGGCTTTTCATTGTGGTGGCTTCTCTTGTTGTGGAGCACGTGCTCTAGGCACACGGGCTTCAGTAGTTGTGGCTTGAGGCCTCTAGAGCGCAGGCTCAGTAGTTATGGTGCACGGGCTTAGTTGCTCCGCGGCATGTAGGATCTTCCCGGACCAGAGCTCGAACCCATATCCCCTGCATTTGCAGGCAGATTCTTAACCACTGCACCACCAGGGAAGTCCCGCTGTTCCTCTCTTGAAGAACATTTAAATTAACAATTTTTACTCCTATAAATGCTGCAATAAACATTATTATATATATATTGTTGGGTGGTAATGATTGTTCCTTCAGAATGGATTTCTAGAATATTTTTTGGTGAGTCCATAGGCAGATATCTTACATTTTGATAGGAATTGTCAAATTGTTACAAATTTGAAGAGAAAGAGGCAGGCATGCACTTGAAAGGATATGGAGAAGAATGGTTCAGGCTAAGATACCTTGAAGGCAAAGGCCCTGGGGCAGAAGAGAGCTACATGTTCCAGGAACTGAAGGAAGATGTGGTGATTGGTTTTAGTGAGGAAGGAGTGAGGTAGGCTTGGCAAAGTCAAATAGGGGCATAGGGAGATTGCGTTTTATTGTAAGCACTCTTTGGAGCCACTGAAGAGTATTAAACAAGAGTGGCTCTATCGATGGAGTTCTCCGATTACATGGTGCCTCCAGGCAATCACCTTGAAGTCAAAACCAGTCTTCAGGTTTAAGTCGTTCATTGACACAAAGACAAAATAATACAAGGACTACACGGAGTATTCTGGAGATAACATGAATGATTCAAGGTCTCAATACTTTTCAATTAAATGACTCAGATGATGGCAGTAAAAGTTCATTCTGAATTGCAAAAGTCATGGGGTCACGAATCCGTTGAAGTTTCATGGCAGCTCAGAGCTCTAACCAGGCTGAAAGGGTCATGGGGCTTTAGGATGGTTTGAAGGGAGCTTGGGAAAGTGGGAAATTCTTGCACCAAGAAAGGGAAGAGAACCTAAAGTTGAGTAGATGGTGTGGTTCATTGTGGTAAGAAATCCTGGAAAAAAGAACTTAAAAATCGAGTAAATTTTTAAAGGCAGACGTTATGGGAGGAGAGTTCCTGAGATTCTAGGCTGTCCTCAAGCCAGGTTGTCTAGAGGAGAGGCTTTCAAACTTCTTTTTGCTCATGTCCCCTATGAAAGAATTTTGAAAAACAATGTACTATTTTATATACTTTTTAAATTGACATTAAACTTTTCTTATTTATTTAGTTGGAAAAATGTGATTTCTGAATATATATACATATACACACGCATGTAATTTAAAAATACAATTATTTCATCAGTCTTTAAATTTATCCAATGTAACCTAAATTTCACAACGACTTTAACATTTATCAGCTTAAAAACATTCAGAAAACAACTTTTGTAGCGTTGGAAATTTACATCCAACTTTTCCTCTCAGGACCTTAACTTAATGTGTGCTTGAAACACTTTTATTGATCCTTCACTCTCATACTTCTCTGCAATACATGTATTTATAAATTACTTTTTCAAATGTTCCATAACAATAGAACTTTATGTTAAGATATACGGTTGTTTCCAATCATTATTAAAACCCAATTGATCAAAGCATCATGAAATAGTCCAAAATTTGATAACCATTAAATATAACCAACATTTATTTAAAACAGTTTTTCTTTCTCTGCCAATAAGTTCATATTTCTATGGATGTGAGTGTTAATTTTATGTGTCAACTTGGCTAGGCTATGGTGCTAGTTTGGTCAAACACCAGTCTGAATGTGGCTGTGATGGTATTTTTAGGCGTGATTAACATTTAAAGCAGTGGCTTTGAGTAAAGCAGAGGACCCTCTACAAGGTGAGTAGGTCTCGTCTAATCAGTTGGCCTTAAGAGCAAGGACGGGTTTCTTGGAGTTTCTTGCCTGCCGCCCCACAGAATTTGGACTTAACCCTGCAAAATCCATTCTTTCCTGAGTCTCCAGTTTGCTAGCCTGTCCTACAGATTTTGAACTTGTCAGTCACCACAATTGTGTTCGCCAATTATTTCTAGTGAGAATCAGTTTTCTGATGCATAGTTGTTCTTTTGAAGATAATGTGTCTTTTTTTTTTTCTCCTCTGGCTACTTTTGAGGTGTTTAGCAATTTCAATATGATACACTAGGTGTGGTTCTCTTTATATATTTCCTGCTGTTTCTGGAGTTTGAAGTGCTTCTTGTATCTATAAATTGATGTTGTTCATTTGTTAAAAAAAAATTCTCAGCCATTAAGTCTTCCAATATGATTTTACCCCATACTTGCTCTCCTTGTCTTTTGGAACTCCATCTATATGTATGTTAGATCCCATGTGTCTCCTGTCTTTTTCCTGTAGTTTCCTATCTTTGTATAACTCTTTGCTTTACTCTGGATTTTTTTAACTTATCTTCTAGTTTATTAATTCTTTCTTCAGCTTCTCCTGTTTGCTGTTATGGCCACCCTTTTGATTCTTAATTTCAGTTTCACTAGTTTCAGTTCTAGAATTCCCATTTGCTTTCTTAAAAATAGCTTCCAGTTGTCTGCTGAATATCTACCTCTTGTCTTTTATTTCACTGAATATATTAAGTGTAGTCATCTTCAACCCTTGTCTGTTAAGTCCATTATTTAGAACCTCCATGAGTCTATTCATTGGCTGTCATTTTCTGTTGGTTTTCAGCTATGCCTTGTCTTCTCATGTAGCAGTTATGTTTGACTGAGTGCCAGATATTGTACATAAACTATCGTAGGGATAATTTCAAGATGTCACCTTCGTATAGAAAGGATTTACTTTTATTTCTGGTCAGCAGGGATTAAGATGATTTAACGCTGGGCTTTGTTATTTAAGAGGGCTGGTTTATTTCTGGTTTACTCTTACTCCTAGGGCACCTATTTTCAAAGTGTAGTCTGTGGGTCCCTGGGAGTCCCTGAGATGCGCTCAGGGGATCTACAAGGTTAAAACTGTTTTGATAGTAATACGAAGGCATTTGTGGTTTTTTGTTGTTTTGTTTGTTTGTTTTCCTTGCTGAGTGGAAACGTACACTGACAGTAATGTCATCGGTGCTTCACCATTAATGCCCTACCGCAAATCAAAGATATGATACCCAACCATCCACTGGCAGTAAAAAGAATCCACTTGAATCACTTAAAAACGCCCTTGACGAGCAGCAGAAATGATTAACTGTATTAAGTCTCAACCCTTAATACTCTGTGTGACAAAATTGAAAATATACATAATATACTTCGGTTGTATGCAGAAGTACCAAGTCTGGAGGAAAAAAATGTGTGAGATTGTTTGAGTTGTGTGCCGCACTGATTGCTTTTTTGTTTTGTTTTGTTTTGTTTTGTTTTCGCGCTGCACAGCTTGTGGGATTTTAGTCCCCCAACCAGGGGTTGAACTCGGGCCTTTGACAGTGAAAGCATGGAGTCCTAACCACTGGACCGCCAGGGAATTCTGACTAATTGCTTTTTTAATGGGCATCAATTTACATAAAAGAATGTCTGGAAGACAAACTATAGTTCAAGACTTTTCTGAAAAGATTGGTGGTGATATTAATGAATGTGATTTTTGTATATTCTATAGTGAAGTATTTCAACATTTGGAAGATCTGCATAACTCAGTGAACCAATATTTTCCCAATGACCAATGTATGTTAAAAATTACGCATAGGTATGAGATCATTCACAGTACAAAATAGGCCAATATAAAGTATGGAAGTATGAAAAGTTCATTGATATGATTGCAGGTTCCGCATTGCAACAAACCTTGAAGAAACTACCACTTACTGAGTTTAGGTGTAGTATCAAAGAAAAATATTCTCAATTATTGGTAAAGCCTATTAAAATACTCCATCCTGGGCTTCCCTGGTGGCGCAGTTGTTAAGAATCCGCCTGCCAATGCAGGGGACAAGGGTTCAAGCCCTGATCTGGGAAGTTCCCACACGTCGCGGAGCAACGAAGCCCGTGCGCCACAACTACTGAGCTTGCGCTCTAAAGCCCGCGAGCCACAACTACGGACGCCCGCGTGCCTAGAGCCCGTGCTCCGCAACAAGAGAAGCCACCGCAATGAGAAGCCCACACACCACAACGAAGAGTAGCCCCCGCTCGCCGCAACTAGAGAAAGCACGCACGCAGCAAGGAAGAGCCAATGCAGCCATAAATAAATAAATAAATAAATAAAAATAAAATGAAATACTCCACCCTTAACCTACATACTTCTGTAAGGCCAGATTTTTTTCATATATTTCAAGCAAAGCAACTTACCGCAACATATTGAATATCAAAAACAATATTTTATAGATATTTTAATTCTGAGTTTTAATTTTTGATATGGTAAATATTGATAGATATAATCCGTATAATCTTTGAGGTCTTAAATAATTTTTAAGATTGTAAAGGGATCCGGAGATTAAACTGTCTGAGAACTGATTGTCCTAGAGTATAGCCCCATCTGGATCCCAAGTAAAAGACCGGCATTAAAAACTTCTTCGTTAGCAGGCCTGATTCCTGGACACTGTCAAACTGTCAAAAAAGTAATGCACACCTCATCCACTGCTTTTGGGTTTGGCTACTGTCTTGAGGGGAAAAGCAGCCTCAAGTGCTGGGCTCACTTCTCTGGACCCCTCTTTTGTCCAGATCTTTGTCCTGTAAGTCCACGCCGACTTGGTAACTCTCTAGAGCCTTCAAACAGATTTTCTAATAGCTTTTGGAATCGTATTATCCTCTTCTTTTAAACGGTTTCTCAATCCTTTTTCATGCTGATAATGGTCTCTTTCATTTCTCTGAACATCTTTAATATATTTATTTTGTCTCTATCTGGAATCTTCTGAGGTATCTGAAAAGGGTACATGTCTTCAGAAAGGATTTGTAATATTTTTCCTTGAGAAGACACCTTGAGGCACTGCCAGTTTTCTTCCACTTTATTTTATCTTTTTAAACTCATGATAGAAAATTTTAAGCATACAAAGGTAGAAAGATTAGTATATCACCTCATGTATCCATCACCCAACTCATGGTCAATCCAGTTTCATTGATACACCTCTGTCCACATCCCACTCACCTATCACTTTGAGTAAATTCTGACATCATATAATTATAGCCACAAATAATTTACTATGTATCTCTAATGTATAAGTTCTTAATCAAAACCACAGTACCATTATCACACCTAAAAAAATGTACAATAATTCCTTAATATCATCCAATATTCAGGCAGTTTTCAATTTCCAATTATCTCATGAATTGTCTTTACTTTACATTTATTTTTACTATGATCCAAATAAGGTTTATACATTGCAGTTGGTTGATATGCGTATTAAGTCCCCTAACTCACAAGTTTTCCCTTCATCTCCATCTCTTTTTTCCCCCTTGTAATTCATTTCATTGAATTTCAATTTCATTGAAATTGTTCTGGAAAAGAAAAAAAAAAAAGAAAGAAATTGTTCTGAAGAGTTTCCCACAGTCAAGGGTTTGCTGAATACATCCCTCTGGTGTATTTGACATGAGATTTAGAAACTTGATTGGATTCAAGTTCATTTTTTTGTTTTTGTTATCTCATTTTAAATTAAAATGCTTACCTTCATTTTTTTTTAACCTTATAAATAATGTGAAGACAGGCCCATATCTATAGGAGCTAAGGCCTTTGACTATGATTTTCTGAGGATCCCTTCCTTGCCCTGACCAAGGCCTAAGGCCAAGACAAGCTATTTTCCATGCTTTATTCTCCCAGTGCCAGATTTTTTTCTAACTCCTATTTCCCTAGCGTACCCTTTGTAGGGGTCCAGCTTTAAAAAGAGGTCTCTGGGGGGAGCTAAGATCCTGCATGCTGCGCAGTGTGGCCAAAAAAAAAAAAAAAAAAGTGACACAAAGAGCATCATTTGGGTGCCTCTAAACCTCTAAACATAAGATCTTGACCCTTCCCTCACCAGGGTTTCATGACCTAATAAAATATTTTTAAAAATAAAAAAAGAGGTCTCTGGAGAATTCCCTGGCAGTCCAGTGGTTAGGACTCCATGCTTCCAGTGCAAGTGGCATGGGTTCAATTCCTGGTGGGGGAACAAAGATCCCACAAGCCGTGCTATATGGCCAAAAAATTAAAAAATAAATAAATAAAAAGAGGTCTCTGATCTTACTACTTGCTCTGAATTGCAGAATCTTTGTTTAGTTTCCGGCATATGATCTGAACTCTTGGTACCTGGGGTAAGTGGATGCCATCTGGGCAGCTGACAGCTTTAGCTGGTGATGACCCTGCACTGCTTCTTCTCCCAAGGATTTCCCTTTTTTGTTGTTTGTTTGTTTCCTTTTTGCAAACTTACCCATGCATTGTAAAGAGTGGAGCTGTGTGTGTGGTACTGGAGAATTGCAATATTTTTCAGTTACTTTATTTCTGGAAACCCTGAATTCGGAAGTAATCATGTAGTTGTTTTTTTGTTTTGTTTTTTTTGTTTTTGTTTTGGCAGCCCATGCGGCATGTGGGGGATCTTAGTTTCCCGAGCAGGGATCGAACCTGCACCCCCGGCAGTAGAAGCGCGGAGTCTTAACCAATGGACCGCCAGGAAATTCCCAATCATGCAGCTTCAGTTATCTTTTAATTATCCCTTATCTAGAATTTTGAGCAGAAAGAATGGGATGTTTGATTGGGGATTTCTTCCAAAGAAATGATGTTAAACCTGAGACCTGATGGATGAGTAAGAGGGGCTCAGGTGAGGAGAGGGGAGTCTTTGTGGCTGAAAGGAAAGGCACAGAGGTGGAGCAATAGTAGGGGACCCGGGGTGCACCAGAGGGAAAGACCTACTCCATCTGACCTCATCAGAGAGGCTGGGTAGCCGCAATGAGATTCCCCCTCCAACTTAAATCTTTGGTGTCATTTCACCACCTAGGTTCCCTTTACCAAGGTTATAAGATGTACAAAGAGCATCCCCGCCTGCCCCCGCCCCCAGCAGCTGATGGTTATTCTCACTGTACCAGTCAAAACTGTGGCTGGAGAACCGAAACTGTCCACAAGCTTCTAGACAAGCTTGGATTCATGCTTAAAGGGTGGGCTTCTCCTGTCCATTTAGTTAGAGCAAGGGGGCTGGTCTAGGAGGCAAATACCACACCCTGGCATTCCTTTGCTCAAATGCCTTGCTTTCCTTTTCTTGTGCTATGTGGGAGCCATTTCCTTAATCAGGTAACTCCAGCCCCAAAGTAGCTGAGGGAGCTTGGGTGGCTTCCCCTTGGGGGCCAGCTGCCTGGGAAGCCAGCCAAGTTGCCTTTTGGTCTTCTGAGGGGAATCCAGGGTACAGGTTGGGGCGAGGGGCTGAGGAGAGTGGGGGCTCGGCCCTCTTCACATTCCTGCAAAGAAGCCTTGTACACCTCTGCCACTAGTCCCGTCTTTGGAATTAAAAATACAAGCTGAACAACTCCAAGAAAAATCACATACTTGTTGGTTAGTAGACTTTGGGAGAACTCACTCAACGCCTGAATGACATTTCTCCCTTTTTAGAAAGTGTGTTAGTTTCCTAGCGTTGTCTAAATGAAGTACCACAAACTGGGCGACTTCAAACAACGGAAATGTCTTCTCACACAGTTACAAGTCCGGGGGTTACAAGTTCAGAATTAAGTTGTTGGCAGGGTTCTTTCGGAGGGTCTGAGGGAGTCTCTGTCCCATATCCTTCCCTTAGCTTCTAATATTGTCGGCAATCCTTGGCATCCTTTCGCTTGTAGACGTATCACTCCCACCTCTGCCCCTGTCTTCACAAGTCACCTCCTTGTCTTCACATGGTCATCTTCTTCTAAGGACCCCAATTGTATTGGATTAAGGGCCCACCTTAATCCAATGTGACTTCTTTTTAGCATAACTAATAACCTCTTCAATGATTTTAGTTCCAGATAAAGTCACTTTCTGAAGTACTGGAGGGCGGGGGGTAAGACTTCAACATGTTTTTGGGGAAGGACGCAATTCAAACCATGACAGAGGGAGAAAATGCAAATAAAAGATATAGAACGTCTGTGCTGAAAATTTCCTCCTCGGCAATCTGGCTGTTTTGAACAGCCAGGTTTTGAACCTCGGTAATGTTCTAGGCCTCTGTGTCTGAGGATGTAACAGTCCTATTTTGCAAAAAGGCAAAAGACATTCTCCAAGTTTTCCTCACTAAAGGATTTACACAGAGTCTGGGGCTGCCAGCATCAGAGTATATGGGGGTTCTGTCCTTGCTGAGAGCTAGGACTGGCTCACCCAGGACTGTGGCAAAAGGAGATTTGAAGTTACATCGGAGGGAGGAAGAAACGTGCAGTCATTCTGGAATTTATTCTGGAGCATGATGTGAGATGGAGATCTTATTTTATACTTATTCCAAATAGTTATCCTCTGCTCTTCATTGAGACTACACATGTAATATGTTTTTTTCTGTTTTTTTTTTGCGGTTCATGGGCCTCTCACTGTTGTGGCCTCCCCCGTTGCGGAGCACAGGCTCCGGACGCGCAGGCTCAGCGGCCATGGCTCACGGGCCCAGCCGCTCCACGACATGTGGGATCTTCCCGGACCGGGGCACGAACCCGTGTCCCCTGCATCGGCAGGCGGACTCTCAACCACTGCACCACCAGGGAAGCCCTACACATGTAATATGTTGATTTGAAGGGCCTCCTCTTGTTACACACTAAAGCTTTAGGTATAGTGTGTCTTTCCATCCAGAATTAGAATGGGCTTCTCTATTTCTTCAAGTGTCCTCCAGAAAGTGCTGAAGTTTTGTTCATCTACATCCTGCATGTTTATCGTTTTGTTCATTTTTTGGTCTTTTGCTCATTATTGTCCCTGTTGCTCCTGAAAGGAGACTTTCCCTCCATTATATTTACTATATTGTTTACTTCTAGAATTAAAAAATATATATTGATTTTTCTCACATATATTTTGTAACAAACCACTTGGCTGAAGTTTAATTAGCTCTCGTACTTTTTCAGATGATTCTTTTGTGCTTTCACATCATCTGAAAGTGGTGCTACTATTTTCCAAATATGGTCTGTACTTCCCGGCCTCAAGGTTTTGCTATTACTGTCTGAATTTTCATCATTCCTATCTCCCAGAACCTACTCTTCATCAAGACTCAATATCTCTGTGAAACCTCTTTCAACTTCCCTGGAAGAGTTAATTTCCCTCTCTCCAAACTTCCGTAAAACTTTGTACCTGCCTTTGTTTATAACCATAGCATCCTGCATTATAATTAACTGCTTATAAAGCTGCTTTCCCCCAGGACGCTAGAAAAAGCACACGTTTCTTCTCTAGGCTAGAGTCAAGTTGGGAAGGTTCTATTTGGATGATAGAGGATGATGCTCTCATTCATCTATGTATTCCCTCCTCTGCAATTCAGTACCTGATATAAACGAGCTCACTAAGACATGAATGAAGAGACAAGGGAGCCCACTAGTAGGGGATGAGCTGGAATCAGAACTTAGACAGAGGACCATGGCTTTTCTACCCCACATGGTGCCTCCCCAGATGCTGAACTCCAATTCAGGGACCTGTTGTCTCTAGGACTCTCTGCTGGCAGCTCACGTGGGGACTTGATCAACTTGGAAAAGAAGTGGGATGCCACTCTGTGTCCTGTACCCTTCCTAGACCTCAGTTACTATTGTGTAGCCCACACCCAGCAAGGGTTTCGATGGGTCCTTGAGAAGAGTCATGCCACCTAGAGGGCTGATGGAGGAAGTCCTCTTCCTACAAAATTGTCCAAGGCTTGAATTCCAATTCCTTCAGCCTCTAGTGAGACCCTCCCAGGCGGTGCCAGTGTTTGGGGTGGAGTTTTCGCGTTTGGAGCTGCCCTGAGAGTTATGGGGTCACGCGTGCAGAGGAAAAAGCTGGGTAAGAGCCTCCTTCCTTTGCTTCCCACGGCGAATTCCCAGCTCTGCCAGCTGCTGCTCTCTGATCGTCCCCCCTCACCAAGAGGGCCTCCCAGAAGCCCGGGACTGCCAGGCGGGGAAAACAAGGCGGCTTTATTTTGCAAAATGCCTGGGGTCAAACGGCCCCTGAAAGGCGGCGGCGGGGGGGAGGCGGCCGTCAGGCCAGGAATGCACACACCTGGTCCTGGGAAGGTTCCCTTGAATTCCTTCTGCTTTGCAGTCTCCTGGGGGCTTCCCTCTGGCGGTGGGTGGGAGTTTGGCAGTTGTGCCCTCGGGAGGGGACTCCACCCAGACCTCCAAGTCTGCAGGCCACCGGGGGAGAGGTGGTGCGCCAAGAGTTCCCCCCCAGACGACTTCCTGTCTCCCCACCTGCAGTTCCCACCCCTCCCCCACCCCAGACCCATGGGGAAAAAAGAGAGCTTTCCAGAAAGAAAGGAAGAGTTTGGAGACAGACTTCCTCAGGAGCTTCCAGAATGGAATGGAATACGAGGGGCATGAGGCAAGGCCCTTGGATCCTGTCAGCCTGGGTCCCAAGCTTTCCATCTGACACATGAGGCTAAAACTCAGAGAACTTCAAAGACGTTCCTAGTTCTCCAGCCGATCCGTGGTGGACCACACTTATTTACTTTCTATAACCTGTTCTGTCAGGATGATTTCATCACAGAGACCTGCTGGACCTACTCAGATGAGCACTGCTCAGGAATCACTATTTTGGAAACTTCTCATGATGGGCCCTCTAAGTGACCAGAGGGAAACAGTGTGATGCTCTCTGAAGCTGGCCTAGTCCGCCACATGGTGGCCCCAGCTCCATCTGGAGGAAGTGGTGGATTTCCCTGCCTCTCGCCTGGATTAGCTGCCACTCCGGGGAGGCAGGAATTGAGGGCTGGATCGTAGGCTCGTCGACCCCAAGACAGGCCAGCCTTCAGCCAGGAGGCAACCAAAGTAGGAGCGAGAGATAGACATTATGTAAAGTTGAAGAGTCTGTGTAGTTCCACCAGTTGCTTTCTCTTAGGTCTACACAGAAGATCCTTCTAGAAAGTTCATCTTTTCTCTGTGAAGTGAGGACAAAGGGAGATTTATTCTCCTGGGTCAGGGCAAGAAAAGGAGAAAGTTGGCCAAGAGTCCTGGGCAGAGCCTGTCACGGTTCAGGAAGACCCCAAGGATGGAGAGAACCAAGGAGGTCTGCAGCCCCTCTGGGCCTGGGTCACCATTCTTAGAAGTGGGGAGGGTGTATCTTACCACCACTGGGTCTCTCTGAAGCTAGGACCGAAAGAGTCAAGGTTGTATTCTTGAAAAAGGGCTGGTGCAGAATAAGAGAGTAAATGAGGAGAAGCAGCAAAGAAAGAGAGGGAAGGAGGTGGGGAGGAGACACCATGGCCATGGACTCTCACCAGACCTCTCGTTAGAGGAGCATCTCTTTGAGCCAGAGAACCCTGTGCTGATGTGGTGAGCAGGTCGGGGATGATGGTGTTGATCATCGGGGGGTACCATGAGGGGTCCCCCACTAAAGCAGGGGAGGGAGGGACTTGCTTGTGGCTGACCGTGAGCCTCCCTCTGGGGGGTGCAGAAGAGTCTGGGCTACAGTTGCAGCTCCCAGGCCAGCCCAGTGTCCAGCTGTATCCAGTGCACGCTCCACTGTGAGACCAGGGAAAGATAGGATGGATGAGAGCTTTCAGCTAGAAAGTGATGCTAGACCTTTCTCATCGGCAGAAGTCTTCTGAACAAACAGCAACGTGACAAACCACCAGAGCTCCAAGGATGCAGAGAGACGTGAGCAAAGTGATCACTTTGGTTCCAGAACCAGAAGCCTTTCCCTGTGTCTTCTGGGTCCAGTTGGGTACTTGGTCAGGGGGCAGCTCTGAGGTTCCACAGCTCTCATAAAGAGCGGAGGGCTCACGGAGGGCCAGTGGGTGCTATCCGGAAATTGCCCAAGTTGAAAACTTATGAACAAACATGTTATTTTAAGCCATTAAGTTTTAGAGTGGCTTGTAGTACACATAATTGGGATACACACTTGTTCCTTCACTTCATTTCGTGTTTTCAATAACCATGCCAGGCATGTATCACCACCCCTAATTTACAGGCAAGAAAAGCAAGGCTCAGAGTACGTTAGTCACAGGATGTTACGGACTGAATTGTGTCCTCTCCAAATTAATATTTTGAAGCCCTAACCCTCAATGTGACAGTACTTGGAGAAAGGGCTTTGGGGAGATAATTATGTTAAATGAAGTCATAAGGGTGGGGCTCTGATAGGACAGGTGTCCTTTTAAGACAAGAAAGAGACAGGAGAGGACTCTCCACGTCCACCCCACGCAGCGGGCACACAGAGAAGAGACCATGGGAGGGTGCAGCAGGAGGTGACCGTCTACAAACCAGGAGGAGAAGCTTCAGCAGAAACCAACCCTGGTGGCACCTTGATCTCCAGGACTGTGAGGAAATGTTTCTATTGTTTAAGCCACTCAGTCTGTGACAGCCCGAGCAGACTAATTCACAAGACGAGTGGCATGGCCATGATTCATACTGAAATTCTCTGACTCAACATCTGCGGCCCACTCACTACACTGCCTGAATGTGAAAACAAGACTCTGTTCACAAGTGACAGTCCTCCCTGGTCTAGACTCGCAAGTCAGGGTCATTTTCTAAAGAGCCAAGTAGAACAGGAACCGGGTGCTTTTTAATCCAGGATTTGCCTGATCTACTGGTAGAGCTCAAATACCGGGCCAAGCCTGGGTCAAGGACCAGAAACAGCTCCAACGGGCCGGTTCCAGAAGCCAAAGGAGGCACTCTGTTCTGACCTAAGCTACCACAGGCCTGGGATAAACCCTGAATCTTTTCAGGGACTCGTGAACTAGATCAGGAAATGGAGATATATAGTGATCTACCAGGCACTATTCCGGGCATTGAGAACAGAGTGGCAAGTAAGCCACTGATTGCACGGAACTTATATTCTCTGGGGAACAGAAAGGAAATGAGTAAACACAAACACAGACAAATTAGCTTCTAATGTGGTGAGTGTTATGAAGGAAATTGACAGCTGAACTGACAGAGAATGCTTCGGGGAGGGGGATCGGTAGAGGCGGCATTTGAGCTGGAATGTAAAGAAAGAGAAGCAGCCACCACACAAAGAGCGGCAGGTAAGTGTTCCAGGCAGAAGGAAATGCAGGTGCAAAGGCCCTGAGGTGGGAAGTAGCCATTCAAGAAATGCATGGACACAACATTGTAAATCAATGATACTTCAATTAAGGAAAAAACGAAAGAAAGAAAGAAATACATGGAGAGGGAGTTGCTAAGATCAGAGTATTGCAATGAGGTGAGGAAAGTGGTAAAAGAAAGTTGATGAGGCGGGACAGAATGTATGGACCTTGTCGGCCACGGCAAGAAGTCAGACTTAAATAAATTAAAGGTAGAATTTTCCTAACTGTGGTGCTGAACATGGGGAATAAATACAGAGAGGTTACCAGGAAGTGAGGAGACACTATTGTTGAGAAAATCATGCTCACCATCCCTGTGAGGGTATGGACACGGCCTGATGACGAGCCATTTGTATCTGTTTCTTCTTTCCCACTGCTGGGGACATGGGAAAGAAATGACCACTTGCTTTGTTCCGAAATCTATTCCCAGGGCACAGGGACACCAGAGCACTGAGTGCCCACCTCTAAGAGTAGGGACGGATAGCCCAGGAAGAGAGTAAAGGAAATATATGCATTTCTTATTGCTGAAATTACAATAAGCTTAGTAGCTTAAAAAATACAAATTGATTATTTTAGAGTTCTGGAGGGCAGAAGTCAGAGATGGGTCTTGTTGGGTAAGATAAAGGTGTTGGCAGAGCTGAGCTCCTTTCTAAAGGCTCTTTGGGAGAATTCATCTCCTTGACCTTTCTAGCTTCTAGAGGCCGCCATTCCCTGGCTCATGGCCCCCTTCCTCATCTTCAAAGCCAGGAATGGCAGATTGAGTCCCTCTCATGCTGCCATCTCTCTGGTTCTTCTATTATCATATCTCCCTCTGACCACAGCCAGGAAAGGTTCTCTGCCTTGAAGGACCCATGTGATTAGCTTGGGCCCATGTCTGATTCCGTTCAGGCTGCTATAACAAAATACCACAGACTGGGTGGTTTATAAAGAACGGAAATCTATTTCTCACAGTTCTGGAGGCTGGAAGTTCGAGGACAGCGTACCATCACGGTCAGGTTCTGGTGAGGACCCTCCCCCCGGGGGTGTTCTCACGTGGTAGAAGGCTTTAGGGAGCTCTTTGGACTCTCTTTTATAAGGGGACTCATTCCATTCAGGAGGACGGAGCCAAAAGCCTTACTTCCCAATACTATCACGTTGGGGGGTAGATTTCAACATGTGAATTTGGGGGGGGACACAAACATTCAGACCATAGCAGCCCACCTGGATAATCCAGGATAATCTCCCCATCTCAATACCCTTAACGTATCACACGTGCCAAGTTCCTTTTGCCATGTAAAGTAACATACTCACAGGATCCATAGATTAAGATATGGATATCTTGGACTTCCTTGGTGGCCCAGTGGTTAAGAATCCACCTGCCAATGCAGAGGACACGGGTTCGAGCCCTGGTCAGGGAAGATCCCACATGCCGCGGAGCAACTAAGCCCATGTGCCACAACTACTGAGCCTGCACTCTAGAGCCAGTGAGCCACAATTACTGAGCCCGCGTGCCACAACTACTGAAGCCCGCACACCTAAAGTCTGTGTTCCACAACAAAGAGAAGCCACCGCAATAAGAAGCCCGCGCACCGCAACGAAGGGTAGCCCCCGCTCACCACAACTAGAGAAAGCCCGCACGCAGCAATGAAGACCCAACACAGCCAAAAATAAATAAATTAAATAAATAAATAAATTTATCAAAAAAAAGAGATGGATATCTTTGGGGATCACTATTCTGCCTATCACAATGTTACTTAAGGGCTAAAATAAGGATAAAAGTAGATGGGTTTGGGGTTCTTCAGGTGGGCACATCCAGAGATTATTTAATAAATCCTCTTGATGGGCTCTTTTGTCTGAAGTTTTGTGCTTATTCAGGGATACAGATATGAATGATAAAAACAATCATCATTTATTGGGAGCAGGTCATGAGCCAGGGGCTCTCCCATAACTACCACTACTTACAAATGATAATTTGTATTTATCGAGCACTTGCTACACGCCAAGCATTGTGAGAAGTGCTTTACATGCGTGATGAAAATGAAAAGTACTTATATGTTAGTATTCCTACTCTTTTTCTCTCCCTCCATCAGCTGAGTAAACCTTTGCCCGCTTATCGTTCCCCCTTCCCTGCCATGAACGGGGTATTTGGCCTTTGTAAACCACATTTTCAAGTTTTTATGGTTCGAAATTGGAAGAATGGGCTAAGCGAGACTGCTCAGTTGCCTAGGAGCTTTCCTTCATTTCAGAAATGCCCTTCACATTCCTCCCAGGTTGCATTTCTCGCGTGCCAGTTTATTAAGCTACTGTCGTTCAATTTCCAGAGCACCCTTTTAAATTCCACTCTGTGAGCTGAGCAGGAGACTCTGCAAACCACATTTCTGCATTGCCAGCTGGCTGTCTAGGAGGTTTTGCCCACAGGGGTGCCAGAGGGAGTTTGGAAGGCGGGAAGGGACCTTTCCTCTCTGCTCCCTATTTCTGTCCGCATCATCACAGCAGCATTTTCTCACTGGTGGCCACAGTTGGTTCTAGTAGCGAAGGTTGGTTTCAGTTTGCCTTTTTCTCCCACATTCTCAGAATTATTGTGTCCATTCAGAGACACCAGCAACTGCCAGATGATGTGTCCTCCTCAAAACCTGAATCCCAGCCCCTTGGGGTCTCTCATCCAGGATCTTGAGGCACCAGCACCAGGCCAGCAGTGCCCCTTTCTCAAATTGCAAGTTTTAATCACCTCAACCTCTTCCTTTTGTTATTGCAGCCTTAGGTGGCAACTGCTTTGTGGAGCTACTATTTTCATGATTCTTCAGTATGTTCTTTTTGCCTTTTCGGTTCTCCAATATTTGGTTAGCAATTTTTTTTTTTTTTTGCGGTACGCGGGCCTCTCACTGTTGTGGCCTCTCCTGTTGCAGAGCACAGGCTCCGGACGCGCAGGCTCAGTGGCCATGGCTCACGGGCCCAGCCGCTCTGCGGCATGTGGGATCCTCCTGGACCGGGGCACGAACCCGTGTCCCCTGCATCGGCAAACGGACTCTCAACCACTGAGCCACCAGGGAAGTCCTTTTTTTTGGTTTGTTTTAAATATTTATTTATTTATTCGACTGCACCAGGTCTTAGTTGCAGCATGTGGGCTCTTAGTTGCGGCGTGTATGCGGGATCTAGTTCCCCGACCAGGGATTGAACCCAGGCCCCCTGAATTGGGAGCGTGGAGTCTTACCCACTGGACCACTAGGGAAGTTGCAGCAATTCTTTATATTAAATTCTCCCTGCTGAGATAACTGGTATGGTTTCTGATTTCTCACTGGACCTAGATTGAAACATAAATAAATAAATATTTATTTATTTATTTATTTTTGGCAGCACTGTGCAGCATGTGAGATCTTAGTTCCCTCACCAAGAATCAAACCTGTGCCCCCTGGAGTGGAAGCTTGGAGTCTTAACCATTGGACTGCCAGGGAATTCCCATGACCCATAAATAGATACCAGGAGTGGTTCCAGGAAACATATTTTCAAAGGTATATTGTTTTTGTTCTATCCTTGAACTTGAATGCAGGGCCATGGTCCTTGCCAATGGGAAATGAGATGATAGTAATTGATGACATGTAGTAGTAATACAAATGATCCAACTATCACCTGAAGGGTGTTACTATAAAGTGCCCACTGACACTTATCACATATATCACGATATCACACACACATTTATGGTAGTAATTATGGCCACAAGTTCTGTGGCTTCTGAGTAAACTGGAATACTTATAGAAAGAAAATAATAGGTTTAGGTCTATAAACTCTCAGTTCAAGTTATAGTCAGAGAACTAGACAATTTCTTATAGTCACCGGATTGACTTCCCTGAAAACTGGTGCAAATTTGAATTATGTGGTTTGCAGGATCATTTTGCAAGTGTAAGTCACAGCCTTACAAAATCTCTTGTGTGAATGTGAGGGTGTTGGTTAGGAAGGAGTAGAACCCTGAGATTTGGAAGGGGGATATCTGGGTAACGTCAGATGAAGCTGAGAATCTTGAACTTCTGAATCATTCTGAACCTTCCCTGGCAGTTGAAACAATCTGCCCTCTTATGGCTAAAAGAAGTGCTTCTTCTTGTTTGAAGATCTTACAACAATCTCAGGATCTCTCCCAATTATCTTTTGTTTCCTCCACCCATGATTAGGGTCAGATCTCTCCCTGCTCCTGGGCAACAAATACAAAGTTTGACTCATGAGTTTATAACTCCAGACACTTGCAAGAGTTTGTGAATTAAAATCAGCAGAAACACAGAGTAGGAATGGATTCCAAATTTAGATCAGGCCAAAATTGATACGAGGGTACTTACCAGAGATTTTGTATTTAATGCGTTAGCTTGTTGTAGCCGGAAGTGGCTCTGACAGTTTACTTAGTTAAGTCATTGAATATTGGATTCAACAAGAGCTTTTCCAATGAGTTTGAGATGCCAGAACTTCCATGGCATAAGGCACAAGGAGGAATATAAAGAGGATGAGAATGTCAGAGTGGTTTTATCATGATCTACATGTCCCCCCCATCTCCCACTTCATTCTCTTAGAAGGCCCGTAGGACAATACCTTCACAAGGAAATTGAGAAATAGATTCATGAGAGGAATACCAGTATTCTTTCAAACTCTGTGGTAGGTATGACAATGGAACTTACCACCACTGAAATTTCAATAATGTGATGGGATGTGTGGGTGTAACAGATGCCAAGTGGCAGCCTTTAACTATCAGAGATAAGATTGGCACATTTATAATAATGGGAATCAGGGGTGGGGTGATGATCCTAGTACTTTGACCTCTGATATTCTCTGGTAATGGCTAATTGATCACCGTATGTGTATTAGTCTGGTTCCTGCAGAGAAACAGAACATGATGGATAGATAGATAGATCAGTAAATATTTATTTATTATAAGGAATTGATTCATGTGACTATGGAGGCTGAAAAGTCCCAAGATCTGCAGTTGGCAAGATGGAAACTCAGGAGAGCCAATGGTGTAGCCGGTGGCTGTGTCCAAAGGTCTGAGAACCAGGAAAGCAGATAAGCATGTAAATTCTAGTCCAAGTCTGAGTCTGAAGATGGAAGATAGCTGTCCCAGCTCAAAGACAGTCAAGGAGAGAGAGCAAATTCTCTCTTACTCAGTCTTTTTGTTCTATTCAGGCCGCGAATGGATTGGATTAGGACCATCCGCTTGGGGGAGGGCAATCTGCTTTACTCAGTCTACCAGTGCTAATGTCAATCCCATCAGAAACAGCCTTACAGACTCAGCAGAGTGTACAACCTAATGTCTGGGCATATTGTGGTGCAGGCAGGTTGACAGATAAAATTAATCATCACAGTATCCCTAGGAATGAAATAGATGAACAATCTGCTAAAATATTACTTAATCTATATAACTGGGAAAACTCCAGGTCTGTAATAACAAACAGAAGAGGTTGGAATTATTATATCATAGCAGCAGTTGAATCCAGTTTGTAGTTTTCCAATACTTGCAGAATCAACAGTATAAAGTGCCCAATTCAGAAACACCAGCATCAGCTGGCTGGTGCCCCCTCCTAAAAGTTTAGTTCCCGGGCTCACAGGGACGCTCCCAAGTTCAAAGACATCAGCCCCAGTTGAGCCATGCCTCCTTCTTAGAGCTTTGAGCTTCAGTTCTTTGGTGCCCCTCTTCTAAGTTTCTAAGCATTAATATTTCCAACTCTTTCCTGTGTTCCCCCAGCCCTGGGAATGATAGAAGCTTCCTGTAATTCACAACTTCTTGATGTCTTAAGGGTTAGGATTTACGCTTTCAGTTACCTAGTTAACACATGAATACCTAGGTAATATTGTTTAATATGTCATTTCCTCTAAATAATGGTGCAGTTTCTGTCATCAGGATTGTCCCTGAGTAATACAGAAATCAGTACCAGAAGTAGTCTCACAGAGATGCTATTTGGGGACTGGTTTGGTCATATCCTTGGGCTTCTTGCCAATGGGAGAAATGAGATACTAGCATTTGAGCATGCAGTGGCATCATGATTAATCAAATTAACACTTGTGTTTGATTATGATGAAGCACCTACTAAGATGCCCCACAAAGGGCCTTGCTGCCATTTATTAGAGTGATTATAACCCTGAGAAAAAGGAATCATCTAGAACTTTCAAAGAATACTAGGTACTGGATCTGAATTTATGTTAATTCCTGAATACTCAAAATGTTACTATGTCACCAATGAAATGGGAGCTACTGGTGGCCTGGTGATATATGGAGTCTTAGGTGAATTTCAAATCCCAGTGGGCCCAATAGATCCATTGTAGAGAATCAGTTGTATGGTTATTTCCCCATTTCATGAATGTTAATTGGATATACATACTTAGTAACTGGAAGAATACCAGGCTTGGCTGTCTGGCCCATGGAGTAAGGAGTATGATGATTGGAAGGATAACATGGAAGCCACTGGAGCTTCTTTTTCCTACCAGGATGGTAAATATAAAAACAATGCCTTATCCCTGAGGGAACTGTGGACTTGAAAGATGCAAGGTTGGTAAAACACCATTTTACTTTCCCGTTTGCCCATGCAGACGGCAGGTGGATGTTGCAGAATGCCTGGATTAACAAAAAATTTTAACACATAGTGATTCTAATTGTAGGAACTTTACTACAAAAAAAAGTCAACATAGCTCCTGAGAGCTAGTATGTAGCTACTGATCCGGCAAACACTTTTTTCTCCATTCCAATTTGCAAAAACGTAAACAGCAGTTTGCTTTTCCCACAGGCTACTGATAGTCTCAGCTACAATGAACTGAATATGTGCTACCCATTCCCACCCCGACCTGGAGTTGTCTTTCAACTTTCTAGCTCCTAGAGATCGGCCCCCTCCAAGCCATGTCCATTCACCCCATTGCACCTCATGACAGACTGTCAGTACCCGACAAGTCTCCTTCTACCAATTCCCAGGGAATTATGACACAGAGGAAACAGAAAATGCTGGTCTATGTCCTGTGCCTCCAGCTCCCCTGACTTCTGCCATTAAAGCTGTGTCAGAAGGGATAAACTAAACTCTCTGAGTTCCAGTATAGGTTGTTTTGTTTCCGACTGTTGCAATTTGAAACCTTACTTAAGTTTCCAGCAAAAGATGAGGGTGCAGAAGAAAGCCTGTGGGTTTCTTTTTTCTGTCAAGAATGATCCCCTTTGGTAATTGTAGTTCTTCAGGTGAACTTAATAATGAGATAATAACTAGATACATCCGTTTTACTTTGTATTGGAGATACCAGCGAGGAGATTTATGTCAGCTGGTCTGTCAATCAATCAGGAAGTTAGAAAAAAAAAAAGAAAGAAAAAGAAAACTCTCTAAGCTCTGCTTCAAAACCATGGCATCAGCATTTCCTGGTGTGAAGAGATTGTTACGTGAAATTAAGTTGTAAAACTTCACGCATGATTCGAATGCACATCTTGGATGAGATCAGATGCTTTACAAGGCTTCCTGGGAGTGACTTAAATGTCCCTGCCTTTGGGGTACTTGCACCTTGCTAGGCACCATTAGTGTCATGTGCAAGGGAGCCTGAGAAACTGCACATGCCCCAGCTACTCCTGGAAATCTCCACCCTTTTCCCCAGTTTCTTACCTCTGTCTCTTACCCCATAAAGGTCCCCCACTTTCCTCCCTTCTGGGAGAAGGTGTCTTTAGAGCATGAACTATCCTTTCTCCATTCCTTGATCAATGAACAAAGTTTCTGCTCTGTTTTGCCAAACCTGGTCTCGTCCAACTGGCACAATTGGCATGGGGCAAGGGAAGGACGAGTTGGGGTCAACCTGATCTGAGACAGTCAGTAACGCTTCCCAAAGGATCTGTGAGACTTAGAAAACAAACTTATGGTTACCAAAGGGGATAGATGAGGGGGAGGGATAAATTAGGAGGTTGGGATTAACATATGCACACTACTATTTATAAAATAGATAACAAGGACCTACTGTATAGCACAGGGAACTCTACTCAATACGCTGTAATAACCTATATGGGAAAAGAATGTAAAAACAATAGATATATGTATACGTATAACTGAATCACTTTGCTGTACACCTGAAACTAACACAACATTGTAAATCAACTATACTCCAATATAAAATATAATAAAAATTTTTAATTGTCTCTGCCTTCAAAGACAACACATGAAACTTCACCTAGAATCATAGACTTAACAACACCTATCACATCTTTTCATTTGAAGGTCAAGGAGAAGAAGCCAAGAGAGGTAAGCAACCATCATCTACAACTCACCCAGCTTCGTAGAGGCAGAGCCAGGACCTCAACCCAGGTCTCTGAGTGAGTGGTACAGAGGGAAGACAGAATTTATCATGGCAAGTTATTCCCAATCAGAGAGAGATTAAACTTCCAGCAATAAGGAAAATTCTGAAGAGGTCTTTAAAGGATGAAATTCATGTGGATACTTGGAAGGCAAGACAGACCTCGGGAAGGTCAGGATGGAAGGAAGGAACAAGGGCAACCTCCATTCCCACCTCTTACCACCCCCCACCACCCAAGTCTACAGCTATGATGGATTTTCCCAAAGAAAGTAAGCTCTACCTGGAAGGCTTGCTGGAAAAATGGGAAGGTAACATCTGGTGAGGGTAAAAATAGAAAGTATTATTGGGCTTTTAAGGCTGCTTACTTGAAAGAAGAGCATAAATCATTCCTTTGCCCAGAGCCCTTATCTGTTCTTTATGCCTTTGACTGTGGGCGTGTAACAGGTGGGGATAGAGAAGGGGGTGGTGAGGAAATTTCTCCTCAGTGGAAATCCCCTGGTGGTCATGCATCCACGGGAGGGAGATGGGGGTAGTATCCAGAGTATCTGTATGGGGGGACATCTCCAGAGAATAACAGAGAAACAGACCTGAATGAGACACAGGAAGAGGAGAAAGACAGACGCTGGCCGATACAGTAATAGAAACAAAGGAAAAGAAAAAGAAAAGAATGGGTTGGGACCTATCATAGTCTAAGTCCATCTTACATGCCTCCCTGAGGCTTTTTGTGACCCTTCGATTTTCTAACCCCACTGGCATGTTGTTTTCATAACTCCTGGGGCTTGGCTCCTCTCTGTGTCCCGTGCTTATGATGAGATGCCTCCCAGGGTTTCAGCTGAGAATTTGGGAGGGGATTGGCAGGAGGGATCAGAGGACCTCTGGTAGTCCTTGGTTGTCTACCCATAACCAGTGGGGACCCCAAAGGTCCTTGGCTTTTACCCCCAGGCTGGAAACCTGTATTCTCATTCACTCTGGATGTCCAGCCCCATCCCCCTGCAAGCAGGCAGGCTGATGAGATTTTCCTTTAATTTGCTTCCCCCCTTAGTCAGCACAAAGTCCTCTCTTCTGTTCAACTGATATCCTGCTCCTCTCCCTACAGTCAACATTTCTTTAGCCTTAATCCCTTAAAACCCCCTTAAACAACTCAAAAGCAATAAAGAGATAGTTCTTGGTTACATTTCTCCCTTTTGCTTTGTTCTTCCTAAACCTGTTCTCAGATTGCAGGCCAGAAGGTCTTTGTGTGAATGTTGACTCATCTCGTTCATTCTAATGAGATCACTGACAGCGTAAACTGGGTGGCTGGCTGCTCCTGGGCTGGGTGTTGGATAACAGAGCTGTCTGGCTATGGAGCTGAGCTTCCTGGAGGAGAAGAAAGGGAGGGGGACCTCCTGGGCCTGGGACTTTGCAACATCTATTATTCCCAGGGGCCTAAATGTGTGATCTTTGGATACTGCAGGACTGCTTATCCGCAGGTGACAGGAACTTTTCTGTCCACCCTGCAGTCCCCAAACACCTACACCTGTTATGAGGTCAGCAATCTGCCTTCCATCTCACTTCCTGGGGTTTGTGTTACATCCTCATGTGAAAATACTCAGTAAACTATTAACTTTAATTGGGTTTCTTATCACAATGATGTTTGATAGACATTAGCTAGGAAAGATAGATTTTAATGAAGAAAATAAATAAGGCTTTAGAATAGATGAGGAAGACAAGCCTTGGTCAGGTGAAGGAATAGACATCCAGCATGTGGAGAGGGTGTGGAGAAAAGGGAACTCTCTTATACTGTTGGTGGGAATGTAAATTGGTGCAGCCACTAAGGAAAACAGAATGGAGATTCTTCAAAAAACTAAAAATAGAGTTACCATATGGTCCTGCAATCCCACTCCTGGTTATATGCCCTGACAAAACTGTAATACAAGAAGATACATGCATCCCTATGTTCATAGCAGCACTATTTACAATAGTCAAGACATGGAAACAACCTAAATGTCCATCAACAGATGAATGGATAAAGAAGATGTGGTATATTTATATAATGGAATATTACTCAGCCATAAAAAGGACGAAATAATGCCATTTGCAGCAACATGGATGGACCTAGAGATTTATCATACTAAGTGAAGTAAGTCAGAAAGGGAAAGACAAATACCATATGATATCACTTATATGTGGAATCTAAACTATGACACAAATGAACATACCTACTAAACAGAAACAGGCTTACAGACATAAAGAACAGATTTGTGGTTGCCTAGGGGAAGAGGAAGTGGGGGAGGGAAGTATTGGGAGTTTGGGATTAGCAGATGCAAATTATTATATACAGGATGGATAAACAACAAAGTCCTACTGTATAGCACAGGGAACTATAATCAATAGCCTGTGATAAACCACAATGGAAAAGAATATGAAAAAGAATATATATATGTATAACTGAATCACTTTGCTGTACAGCAGAAATTAACACAACATTGTAAATCAGCTATACTTCAATGAATTTTTTAAAAAAGATAATAACAGTGATGAGAGAAATAGAAAGGAGAGAAAGAAAGAAAGAAAGAAAGAAGGAAAGAAGGAAAGAAGGAAAGAAGGAAAGAAAGAAAGAAAGAAAGAAAGAAGGAAAGAAAGAAAGAAAGAAAGAAAGAAAGAAAGAAAGAAAAGAAAGAAAGAAAGAAAGAGAAAGAAAGGAGGAAAGAAAATCCAGCATGCAGTCTATGGGAGCCTGGGGTAGAGCACCTGCTAGTGAGTGGTGGATTTGGACAAATTACACTGACTTTTTTTTTTGTTTGTTTGTTTCTTGCGGTACGTGGGCCTCTCACCATTGTGGCCTACTCCCGTTGTGGAGCACAGGCTCGGGACGAGCAGGCTCAGCGGCCATGGCCCACGGGCCCAGCCGCTCTGTGGCATGTGGGATCTTCCCGGACCAGGGCACGAACCCGTGTCCCCTGCATCGGCAGGCGGACTCTCTACCACTGCGCCACCAGGGAAGCCCTCCACTGACTTTTTGAACCTAGGAACCTCATCTGTAAAATGAGGAAAATAGAATGTTGTTAGGTTAAGTAATATTTGTAGACATACACAAACAACAATAAATGGAATGAATCAACATGTTGACTATTAAAGAGTAATTGGTAGACCAGATAATGAAACAAATATGAAGGGAGTTACTGCCTGGATGTTTTGTGTGTGCATGCATGAGTGAGCAAAATTAAATTAATCATTCAGCAGAGATAAGCAGCTATGGGGACAGGGAGGGAAGCAGGAGTGAGGTGGTAGTGAGGGGGAAGAGCAAAATTCTAGCCAAATTAGCAATGAAAGGTAATAAAGGTGGTTAATATATAACATAATATAACACACACATATACATACACATATACAGGCACATATATGTGTTCATATACATGTGCCTGCATATATATATATATATATATATATATATATATATATATACACACACATATACATATATATACATATGGGATGAATGAATGATGGATGAAGAGATTGAGTGACGGTGATGCATGAAAAGATGTGGACTTGAAAAAAATTTCCAAAATAAGATGAGGCTCTGTGGATTAACCTGGGTCTCAGATAGCATCAACCTGGACAACATTGATCTCCCCATCCATGAACGTAACATATTTACTCTCCATTTACTTGTCGTCTTTAATTTACTTTTGCAAGTTTCCATTTTTCACTATAAAGATCTTGCACATCTTTCATTAAATGTATTCCTAAATATTTTATTTTTTTGGTTATAGCTTACCTGGTATCACTTCTTAATTCATTTTCGAAGTGTTCATTGCTACAATATAAAAATGCAAGAGGGGTTTCCCTGGTGGTGCAGTGGTTAAGAATCCGCCTGCCAATGCAGGGGACACGGGTTTGAGCCCTGGTCCAGGAAGATCCCACATGCTGCGGAGCAACTAAGCCAGTGCGCCACAACTACTGAGCCCGTGAGCCACAACTACTGAGCCCACATGCCACAACTACTGAAGCCCGCACACCTAGAGCCCGTGCTCTGCATGCAACAAGAGAAGCCACTGCAATGAGAAGCCCATGCACCACAACAAAGAGTAGCCCCCACTCACTGCAACTAGAGAAAACCCGCGCAGAGCAACGAAGACGAAATGCAGCCAAAAATAAATAAATTAAAAAATAAAATAAAATAAAAATGCAAGAGATTTTCATATATTCATGTTGTATTGTAAAATCTTGCTAAGTTAAGCTATTAGTTTTCCTAGCCTATGTGTACGTTCCTTAGGAATTTTTAGATATGTAATCATGTTTTCAACAAATTTACTTCTTCCTTTCAAGCCTTTATAATTTTATTTCTTGTCTGATTGCAGAGGCTAGGACTTCCAATGTAATGCTAAATAGAAGTAGTAAGAGTGGACGTACTTTCCTAGTTATTAATATTAGGCAGAAAGCATTGAGATTTCATCATTGAGTATGATTATGTTGTTAGATGTAGGTTTTCACTAATGCCGTTAACCTGACTGAGGAAATTCCCTTTTATTCTTAGTTTGGTAAGGGTTTTTATGATGAATGCATGTTAAATTTTTTCAAATGCTTGTTCTGCAACTATTGAAAAGATTATATGGTTTTTCTCTTTTATTCTACAAATACGGTGAATTACAGATTTTGGAATTTCAAATATTAAACCAATCATTCATTCTCAGGAAAAACCACACTTTATCATACATATCACTTTTTGTATACTGTACATTTGATTTACTAATGTTTTTAAAAGTATTTTTGCATCTATATTCATGAGGTTTATTTGTCTATAGTTTTCTCTTCTTATGACATCATTATTTGGTTTTACTATCAGTATAATGGTAACCACAAAAAATTAATTAGTAAGTTCTCTCTTCTTCTCTATTATCTGATAGAGTTTGTGTAGGATTATTTTCTAATGGTTGATAGAATACATATGTAAAACCATCTGGGCCTGGCGTTTTTATTGCAGAAATGTTCTCAATTATGAAATCAAAAATTTTATATGATATTGGTAAATGATCTTGGATATCATGATAAGATACTCTTCTTATTCTAGTTTCTTAGAATGGGACCTTAAATCAGTCACATTTAGGTCTTTCTTCTGTTCTAAAATGAGCATTTAGAAAGAGGTGGCTGAGACGGCAGAGTAGGAACTCCTGAGCTCACCTCCTCCCATACACACACCAAAATTACAATTACTTACAGAGCAACTATCTACAAGAATGACCTAGAGAAGATTTTCCACAACTAGATATGTAGAAGGATCTACAGTGTAATGAGTAGGAGGAACAGAGACATGGTATAGTCAGGACCCATGCCCCTGGGTTAGTGACCCACAAAAAGGAGGAATATCACAATCATAGAGGTCCTCCCCAAGGAGCAAGGGGTCCAAGCCCCACATCGGGCTCCCCAGCCCAGTGGTCCTGCAGCAGGAAGATGAGCCCCCAGAACGTCTGGCTTTGAAAACCAGCAGGGCTTATGTTCAAGAGGGCCACAGGGCTATAGGAAACAGAGACTCTTAAAGGGTACATGCAAAATCTCACGTGCTCTGAGTCCCAGAGCAGAGACAGTAGTTTGAAAGGAGTCTGGGTCATTCTGGGTCATTCTCACTTGCTGATCTAGAATAGCATCCCAGGAGGGCAGGAGGCAACTGGTACTCCTCCTAGAGATGGAGACATTGATTACAGACATTTTGGGAAGCTCGTTCTACCATGATAACACTAGTGCTGGCAGGTGCCATTTTGGAATCCTCTTTCTAGCCTATTAGCACTGGGGACTTGGCCCCACCCATCAACAGGCCCACGTCTCCTCTGGGCTGTGCAAACAGCAGCTTAGGAACCTGGCCACACCCTCAGCGAGATGGCAGCGGCCCCATGACCCCCTGGGCTGCACAGCCAACTGTGTGGGAAGCCAACCCCACCTTCCTTTGGTCCCACAGCCACCACACAAGGCACAGTCTTGCAGCCAACCAGGCTGGGGGCCAGCCCCGCCTACAAGTGCACCCACAGTAGCTGGCCCTGCCACAACAGAAAGACACATGCAGCCTGCATAAGGGGTACCTTAGAGCATATAGCTATGGTGACAAGGGGGGAGTGTTCTTCTGGGTCCCATAGGACATCTCCTATGTAAAACTACTTCTCCAAGGCTGAGAAACATAACTGACCTACATAATACAAAAAAAATAAACACAGAACTGCACAAAATGAGGAGATAGAGGAATATGTTCCAAATGAAGGAACAAGACATAACACCAGAAAAAAAAAATAATAAATGAAGTGGAGATAAGCAATCCACCTAATAAAGAGTTCAAGGTAATCATCATAAATATGCTCAATGAACTTGGGAGAAGAATGAATGAACACAGTAAGTATTTCAGCCAGGAGGTAGAAAATATAAAGAAGAACCAAATAGAGCTGAAGAATACAATAACTGAAATAAAAAATACACTAATAGGAATCAACAGTAGATTATATGATACAGAGGAATGGATCAGAAATCGCCGAAGCTGAACATAAGAAAAAAGAGGGTTTTTTTAATGCGGATAGTTTAAGAGATCTCTGAGACAACATCAAGCACGCTAATATTTGCACTATAGTGGTCATGTAAAGAGAAAAGAGAAAGTGGCAATAACATATTTGAAGAAATAATAGTTGAAAACTTTCTTAACCCAGGAAGGAAACAGACTTTCTGACCCAGGAAAAACAGAGAGTCTCAAACAAAATGAACCCAAAGAGGTCCACACCATGTCACATTATAATTAAAATGGTCAAAATTAAAGATAAAGAGAGGATAAAGAGCCTACCTCAGGAAACAAGAAAAACCTCGAATAAGCAATCTAATGTTACACCTAAAGGAGCTAGAAAAAGAAGAACAAACTAAACCCAAAATTAGTATAAGGAAAGAAATAATAAAGATCAAAGTGGAAAGAAATGAAATAGAGACTAAAAGACAATAGAAAAGATCACTGAAACCAAGAGCAGCTTCTTTGAAAAGATAAAAAAAAAAAAAAAGATCAAACTTTAGCCAGACTCGTCAAGAAAAAGAGAGGGTCCAAATAAATAAAATCAGAATGAAAGGGAAGTTACAACTGACACTAAAGAAATACAAGGATCATAAGAGATTACCACAAATAATTACATGTCAATGAATTGGACAACCTAGAATAAATGGATAAATTCCTAGAAACATAGAATCTCCCAAGACTGAATAAGGAATAAACAGAAAATCTGAACAGAACAGTTGCCAGTAGTGAAATTCAATAATTAAAAAAAAAAAATCTCCCAACAAATAGAAGTCCAGAATAGATGGCATCACAGGTGAATTCTACTGAACATTTAAAGAAGAGTCAATAACTATACTTCTCAAACTATTGCCCCAAAAAAAAAAAATGAGAAGGAAAGAATGCTTTGGAAATTCATCCTACAAGGCCAGTATCACCCTGATACCACAGCCAGACACCACACAAAAATAGAAAGAAAATTAGACACCAATATCACTGATGAAATAGATGGAGCAAACCTCAACAAATTATTAGCCAACTGAATTCAACAATACATTATAAAAAAAACCCCAATACATTAAAAGGACTGTACACCATAATCAAGTGGGATTTAACTTGGATTCAAGGATAGTTCAATATCTGCAAATCAGTCAACATGATACACCACATTAATTGAAAAATAAAAATCATATAATCATCTCAATAGATACAGAATAAGCTTTTGACAAAACTCAACATCAATTTGTGACAAAAAGTATTGGAAGTCCTAGCCACAGCAACCAGTTAAGAAAAGGAAATTTAAAAAACCTAGGGGGGTGGTCCAGTGGTTAAGAGTCTGTGCTCCCAACGCAGGAGGCCTGGGTTCAATCCCCAGTCAGAGAACTAGATCCTTCATGCTGCAACTAAAAATTCCACATGCCTCAGTGAAGATCCCATATGCAGCAGCAAAGATCCTGCGTGCTGCCACGAAGACCCTGCGCAGCCAAATAAATAAATATAAACTTAAAAAAAAAATTAAAATAACCTAAATTGGAAAGGAAGATGTAAAACTGTCACTGTTTGCAGATGACATGATACTATACATAAAAAATCCTAAGGACACTACCAAAAAACTATGAGAACTGAAAAATAAATTCAGTAAAATTGCAGGATACAAATTTAATATACAGAAGTTTGTTGTATTTCTATGCACTAGCAATGAACTATCAGGAAGAAAAGCTAAGAAAACAATCTCATTTACAATTGCATCAAAAATAATAAAATACCTCAGAATAAATTTAATGAGGGAGGTGAAAGACCTGTACCCTGAAAACCATAAGACATTGATGAAAGAAACTGAAGAAGACACAAATAAATGGAAAGATATTTCATGCTCATGATTGGAATAATTAACATTGTTAAAATGCCCATACTACAACCCAAGGGAATCTACAATAAACCCAATGCAATCCCTATAAAAATACCAATGGCATTTTTCATAGAACTAGAACAAATAATCCTAAAATTTATATGGAAAGTCAAAACAACCCTGAATAGCCAAAACAATCTTGAGAAAGAAGAAGAAAGCTGGAAGTATCACATGCCCTGATTTCAAACAATACTACAAAGCTACAGTAATCAAAACAATATAGTACTGACACCAAAACAGACACATAGATCAATGGAACAGAGTAGAGAGCCCAGAACTAAACCCACACTTAATAAAGTCAATTAATCTATGACAAAGGAGGCAAGAATATATGATGGGAAAAAGACAGTCTCTTCAATAAATGGTGTCAGGAAAACTGGATAGCTACATGCAAAAGAATCAGATTAAACCACCTGCACAAAAATAAATTCAAAATGCATTAAAGATGTAAATCTAAGACCTGAAACCATAAAACTCCTATGAGAAAACATAGGCAATATATTCTTTGACATAAGACTTAGAAATTTTTTTTGGATATGTCTCCTCAAGCAAGGGCAACAAAAACAAAAATAAACAAGTGGGACTGCATCAAACTAAAAAACTTTTACACAGTGAAGGAAACCATCAACAAAACAAAAAGGCAACCTAATGAATGGGAGAAGATATTTGCAAATGATATATATGATAAGGGTTGATATCCAGAATATACAAAGAATTCACACAACTCAATATCAAAAAATTCTGATTAAGAAATGGGCAGAAGACCTGAATAAACATTTTTCCAAAGAAGACATACAGAGCACCAACAGGCACATGAAAAGATGCTCAACATCACTAACCATCAGGGAAATGCAAATCAAAACCAAAGTGAAATATAACCGCACACCTGTCAGAATGTCTATCACCAACAAGACAAAAAAGAACAAGACAAGAAATGTTGGTGAGGATGTGTAGGAAACGGAACCATTGTGCATTGTTGGTGGGACAGTATATTGGTGCAGCCACTGTGGAAAATATTATGGAGGTTTATCAAAAAATTAAAAATAAAACTACTATACAATCCAGGTTTTCCATTTCTGGGTATTTACCTAAAGAAAAAGACACTAATTTGAAAAGATATATGTATCCCTGTGTTCATCGCAGCAATATTTACAATAGTCAAGATATGTAAACAACCTGAGTGTCCATTCATAGATGAATGGATAAAGAAGATGTGGTATACATATACGATGGAATATTAGTCATAAAAAAGAATGAAATCTTGCTTTCTGTGACAACATGGATGACCTAGAGGGCATTATGCTATGTGAAACATATCAGACATACAAAGAGAAATACCATGTGATCTCATTTATGGGATCTAAAAAACAAAACAAATGAACAAATGAAACAAAACAGAAACAGACTCATAGATACTGAGAACAATCTGGTGGTTGCCAGAGGGGCAGGGGTGGGAGGACAGGCAAAATAGGTAAAGGGGATTAGGAAATACAAACTTACAGTAATAAAATCAATGTCACGAAGATGTAATGTACCACACAGGGAATATAGTCAATAATATTGTTATAACTTTGTATGTTGACAGATGGTAACTAGACTTATTGAGGTGATCATTTTGTAATGTATAAAAACATTGAATCACTATGCTGTACACCTGAAACTAATATAATATTGTAGTACAATTATAATTCAAATAAATAAATACATTTAAAATTAATTTTAATTAAAAAAAGAAAGCATACAGTTGGTGTCTTCACCAGCTCAGGCAACCATAAAAAATATAGTAGACTCAGTGGCTTAAACAACAGAAATTTATCTTCTCACAGTTCTGGAGGCTGAGAAGTCAAGATCAAGGTCCTGGCCAGTTCAGTTCCTGGTGAGGACTCTCTTCCTGGCTTGCAGATGGCCACCTTCTTGCTGCGTCCTCACATGGCGAAGAGAGAGTGTGAATTCTCCAGTGTCTCCTCTTATAAGGACACTAATCTCATCAGATCAGGGTTCCACTCTTATGACCTATTTTTTTTGGCCATGCCGTGCGGCATGCAGGATCTTAGTTCCCCAACCAGGGATCGAACACACGCCCCGGCAGTGGAATCGTGGAGTCTTAACCACTGTACCTCCAGGGAAGTCCCCTCTTATGATCTCTTTTAACCTTAATAACAAGGGTATCCTTATTTCAAATTCGGCCACATCATATGCAGGGGTTAAGGTTTCAGCATACAGGCATAACTCAAACATATTGAGGATTCAATTCCAGACAACCACAATAAAGCAAATAATGAAATAAAGTGAGTCACACAAATCTTTTGGTTTCCCAGTGCATATAAAAGTTATGTTTACACTATACTGTAGTCTATTAAGTGTGCAATAACATTATGTCTAAAAACTATACATATACCGTAATTAAAAGATGCTTTATTGCTAATAAATGCTAACCGTCATCTGAGCCTTCAGTGAGTCATAATGTTTTTGCTGGTAGAGGGTCTTGCCTCGACGTTTATGGCTGCTGACTGATCAAGGTGGTGGTAGCTGAAGATTGGGGTGATTGCGGCAATTTCTTAAAATAAGACAACAATAAAATTTGCCACATTGATTGGCTCTTCTGACTTCTCTGTAGCACGCAATGTTGTTTGATAGCATTTTACCCACAGGAGAACTTCTTTCAAAGTTGGAGTCAGTCCTCTTCATCAGGAATCAATTCCATCTCAAGAAACCACTTTCTCTGCTCATCGTTAAGAAGCAACTCCTCATGCATTCAAATTTTATCATGAGATTGCGGCAGTTTAGTCACAGCTTCAGGCTCCATTTCTAATCTTAGTTCTCCTGCTATTTCTCTTGTCTTTGTCATCTCCAGTTACTTCCTCCACTGAAGTCTTGAACCCCTCAAAGTCATCCACAAGGGTTGGAATCAACTTCTTCCAAACTCTTATTCATGTTGATATTTTGACCTCTTCCCATGAATTACACATGTTCTTAATGGCGTCTAGAATGGTGAATCCTTTCCAAATGGTTTTCAATTTATTTTGCTTGGATCCACCAGAGGAATCAACATCTATGGAAGCTGTAGCCTTACAAAATATGTTTCATAAATAATGACTGGAAAGTGAAAATGACTCCTTGATCCATGGGCTGCAAAATGGATGTTGTGTTAGCAGGCATGAAAACAGCATTAACCTCCTTGTACATCTCCATCAGAGCTCTTGGGTGACCAGGTGCATTGTCAATGAGGAGGAATATTTTGAAAGGAATCTTTTTTTCTGAGCAGTAGGTCTCAACAGTGAGCTTAAAATATTCAATAAACCATGCTGTAAACAAATGTGCTGTCATCCAGGCTTTGTTCTTCCATTTATAGAGCACAGGAAGAGTAGACTTAGTATAATTTTTAAGGGCCCTATGATTTTTGGAAATCAATAAATGAGCATTGGCTTCAACTTTAAGTCACCAGCTGCATTAGCCCCTTATAAGAGAGTCAGACTGTCTTTTGAAGATTTGAAGCGAGGCATTGACTTCTCCTCTTAGCTATGAAAGTCCTAGGTGGCATCTTTTTCCAGAAGGCTGTGAGACAACAAATGTTTGACCCTGGCTCTCAAAGTTCCTCCAGGGTCATTAAGTTACAGTTGCCCACAGTGGTAGTTAGCCTGATAATACATCTTTATTGGCTATCTGCTGGCCCTCACTCCCCAGCTGGTGTTTCCTTCACCGACAAAATAAATCAGTGGCTCTTAAATCTTTGTCTTAGCGTCCACTTCTAGGGGAACTCAAACTAAGGGAGAAGTTACAGTTGAAGAACACCGTCTATAATCCTTGCTATAGAAAGTGTAGTCTGCAGACCAGCAACATCAGGCATCACCTGGGGGCATAATGAAAAAGCAGCATCCCAGGCACCATCAAAACCCTCCTGAATTATAACCCCTGTTTAAAGATCTTTGGGTGTTTTATGTACCCATTAATTTGAAAAGCAGTGGTCTATAGGATACCTACTCTTTCAAATTTGCTGAGACTTGCTTTATGACTACATAATATATTTTTATAAATATTCTATTTGTGCTTGAAAATGATGTGTATTCTCTGATAGCTGGGTATAGATTTTCATATATGTCCTTTCATCCAAGCTTGTTAATTGTGTTGTTCAAAACTTCTATACTTTTGCTGACTTTTTTTTTTTTTTTTTTGTCTGCCTGACCTACCATTTACTGAAAGATGTGTGTTAAAACCTCCCAATATAATAGTGGATTTGTCAACTTCTTCCTAGAGTCCTATCAATTTTTACTATATATATTTTGGAGCTTTAAGTGTTTATAAGTGTATTGATTTATTCTCTTGCTGTACACAGTGATTACATGGTGATCTCTAGTCTCAGTGATGCTTCTTTTCTTAAATCATATTGTGATGTTAGTGTAGCTACACTTGCTTTCTTTGGGTTAATATTTATCTGGTATATCTTTTTAATTCCTTTCACTTTCAGCTTTTGTTTTTAGGCTTGAGGTTTGAAGCATAAGCATCATATCATTGATCTGGAAATGATTCTAATCTTCTGCCATTTTTGAAGTTTGTCATTGTGCTTATAATTTCCAAGAATGCTTCTCATTTCTTTTGTTTGCAGTATTACATCCATTCCTTTCAAGACTGGTTGTTCTGTTTGTTCATCTTGATCCTTCTGTTTATATTGTTGACTGCTATCAAGTATCCTTGGCTGTCTGTTCGTATTTCTAAATGAAGGACTCTTGATAAATATTTGTGGCTATGACAAATTCCTCTGCCATTGTTCAAATCTGTTTCCCCAACAGACCTTGCCCTTGAACGGGGAGGCTGAACAGGAAGTGCCTATAGAGCATGTGTGTGGAGAGCAGCGGGCTGGCAGGCAAGTAGGAGCCCTCACGATTGTCAAAGAAAGGAAGGCTCTACTTCACAGGAGAAACACTGTGGTGTATTTTATTCCTGGGAAGAGCTTATCTCTCAGCTTATGCACATCCATCAGGGACGTGCAGAGTTAACTGACATTGCTTCGCTTCTTCTGGCACTAACACCGGGTCTCAGAACCTCCCTCAGCAGACCCTCCAGCTAACTCGATTGTTGTTCCAAGGGTTTTACATATAGATGATCCCCCCACCCCCCCATTGGCTGGTCTGAGCAAGAGGGGGCTGCACAGGTGATTTAACTAGTCCTCCCAGCGATCACCAGTAGACAGCCCCCCCGGTCTCCATACTTTGAGACTGAGAGTTGGTTTCCTTAGGGACTCCTTAAAAGGAGCGTTCTTTACTGTATCTGTTTCAGACGTGTTTTCTCCATGATCCTAATCACATCTGTTTTCTAATTTCCACCAGCTCCTAAAATATTTTTTGTGCTGTTGACTGCACCATGTCTTATTTTCCAGAACTAGTATATATTTATTATTTTAAAATTAGGCATTCTATTTTTTCAGCTGAACACATGCTCAATCCATCATGTTGAACAAAATATTTTATCACTTTCTAAGCTTAGATTTGTAGATTCCAACCAAATTTAATCTCACAGTAAATTGTCCACTCCATTTCTCCACCCCGACAAAATATAACTCTTTATTTAAAGAACTATTTTGAAAACCTTATCAAATTATTTCAGTAACCCTATATTAAAAAGATGTTTTCTTTAGAACAAAGTGGAAGAACAGACTTGAATTTGAATATTTCATTGCAGTTTAATTAGTCATATATCCTTCCACATCTTCCAGCATTTTACTTTTTGAATTGTAAGTTCTTTTTCTCTTCTCATCAATCAGAAAATATTGGTACTTTAATTTCCTTTCCCGTTTTCCTAAAGGTAGAGGAAATGAGAGAAATCACCATCACTTTCTCTATGTATAATTCTGTGAAACCTTATAAATTTTCCTAAATCACAATGTTCTTGATAACTTGGCTTTGTAGAAGAAGAGATACCAATGTGGCTTTCCTCTTCCATTGCTAGAGTTAATGAAAGCCAAAAGATATAAATTTTATATATTTTAATATATATGACTTTGTATGTATCATATATAATATATTGTATTTATATAATGTATATTGTATATTTATACTTATATAATATTCTATGATTTTATTATTATTATAATACATACAAATAATATATGATATATTAATATATAGTAATTATATATTAATATAATATATAAAATAATAATTATAATATATAAAAATTATATATATAATTTGATTAGTCTCTGTGTTTTATAGGCTAATCAATCCTTTGGAAATATTCTTAGAAAACTTCAACTCACCAACTTGTTTCTGCATTCCGTTAAAAGTTCATATTCTTTTAGCTAGAACACACATTTTGGGGAAAAAGAAATCCATCCATTTTAACAGAAAATTTGAGTTTTGCAGAAAGAGACTTCACGTGGTTCCAAGACACACAGGCAGAAATATACAAGTTTCTCAAGGCATAGTCATGCCCACCAGGAGTGCCCTTCAAAAGCAGAACCTGTGATTCTGGTCTCTTAGGCTGAGTTTCCAGGGCAGCTGGTCATGTCAGCTCCTTCCCCCATGCAAAGAACGTGTTGACTGTTCCACTTGGCACTGGACAGTTATTTCCACCAGATTCTTCAGTGTCTCTGCAAGAGACCCGAAAAGATAGGGACCCTGTTTCACTCCTTCTCTTGGTCTGGGCTATGGTTCTATGTGGAGAGAGGGAGAGAGAGAGAGAGAGAGAGGAGAGAGAGAGAGAGAGAGAGAGAGAGAGAGAGAGAGAGCGAGAGCGAGAGAGAGCGCTATCATCTTCTCAGGCAATCCGGAGAGGGAGGGGCGGTGTGGACGTCTGTCACTAACCACCTTTTCCTCTTACTGTAAAGTAATGAAAACAAACAGCATCCCGACCTCTCCGCCGGGAATGGGGCTGCTGTTTACAGATAAACAGAGACCTGCTGCCTGTTAGGATCCCAGTAACAAAATTCAGTCAGAAGACTGAAAACACAATTGTGTTTACAGATCAGCAGCGACATGCCAATGTCATGTTGGTGGCGGAAGGCAGAGGTCATGTTTACTGCAAGCAGAGGTGCCCGGAGCTGCCACGGGGGCTGCCGGCGGGGGATCCCGAGGAGGAGGCCGCCGCAGCCGTGAACCCGCAGTCGCCCGATGCGGAGAGACTCAGAACTCAAACCTCAAACCACAAGGGGTCGGATCGCAGAAGGGAAGCCCGGAGACTGCTGTGCCTCACAACACAGCTTCCCAGCCCCTCTCGGACTGAAATGGGCCACCCTGGCCCCATGTGCTGGCGGCTCTGGTTTCCCAATTCTCAGAAGATTTGCTTCTGGCTGGGGAAGACCCTCTACAGAAAACAGGCTACAGCAGCAGAGGGTCACAAATGACACAAAAGAGCATCTGCCCCATGGACATATTACTGTGATTGCTGCAGGAGCACAGCTCCTGCCCCTAAAGGCAGGTACTGGCTGCCCTGTAGATCAGTCCCTTTGAAGACAGAACGTCATCATGGTTACAGAGGCCATTTCTGCAGTCAGAGTGACAGGAGAACTTCCTGGTGTGCCACATACTTTTGGTGTGACCTTGAGCAATTACTAAAGCTCTCATCGCCAGAGGTTCGTCATCTATAAAATAAGAGAAAAAAATGCTTGTCTCTTAGGATGAGTAAGAGGATTAACAGAAATGATAAACGGAGAGCACTTTCTACAGTTCCTGGTGGTAAGCGCTCAAAAAACAATAGCTGTTGTTATTACAGGGAAATTGTTGTTATTGGGGGAAAAGCCTTACACCAACGATAATTAGGTATAAATTAGTGATTCATAAAGAGTAATAACAGCTCAGGACACTAGTCCAGCTGATCTGTGCTTTGGCTTCTCAGCTGAAGGGCTACACAAAACAACAGCACTGAGGCAGAAAGTAGGGTAACCAACTTGTCCCAATTTGCCTTGCATTTTCCCAGTTTTAATACGACAAGTCTCATGTCCTGGGAAACTCCCTGGGTCCTGGCAAAGCCGGATGATTGGTCACTCTAGAGGCCGAATGGAATTTGTTTGGGGAATGATTACAAGTAAAGTACCTCATGGAATGTTTGCTCCTAGACTGACCCACTGTGTCTTAAAGCCCAGACTTTTAGTGGAAGGGGCCTAATAAGGGATAATGGTCCTGGACCTCATTCTTCGTTAATGGCTTTAATTGGAGCCGGGGTTATCTGGCAAGGCAACTTCCACCCAGCCTGCTGGGCAAATCCCCTCCCCACTGGGCCCAGTCATCAGGCAGATTTGTGTGGGGAGGAGGCGACACGACTTTCCCTTGTTCTTCTCTGGGGAGAATCCATGCAGAATGTTCAGGGGACGCTGCCCACGTCTGCCCTGTGGGGCAGATCCTAGGATGAAGCTAGGTCCTGGGTAATGAACAGCAGTTGCAGCCCACCCTGGAGACCACATCTGCGGACGTTGTCCTCTGCAGCAGGGAGAAGCTGGAACTGAGACTTTGAGAGGGCAGCTGGCCTAGTGTATCCAGGCCAAGTGCTGCAGCTCCTGATCTCCAACGTGCTGTCAGACGTGTGGGGGTAGCATGCACGTCATGTTCAGATTTGTAGGGACCACAGATCAGCATCCCCGGGATCATTACGGTCCTTCCAACCTCCTCCCCTGAGCTCCAGAGGAAAAGAGGAAAAAGTGCTGATTGATATCAGTATTTGGGGGACATTCAGTATACATGTATTAATAGAAAGACATGGTTTAAAAATGGAAATACTTCATTTCAGTTTATTGATTTATATTGGGTTGGCCAAAAAGTTAGTTTGAGTTTTCTGGTAAGATGTTATGGAAACAATAGGAACCCAATCCCACATGAACCTACTATTTCTTTTTTTTTTTTCCTTTTTATTCTTTTATTTTGGGGCCGTGCATGAGGCTTCCAGGATCTTAGTTCCCCGACCAGGGATCGAACCCAGGGCCTTGTCAGTGAGAGCATGGAGTCCTAACCACTGGTCTGCCAGGGAATTCCCACGAACATACTATTTCTATAGTGCCTATTGCATCACAATACGTAAGCATGCATTACAAGAAGACAAATGCTGTCTTTGGCGATATGCATGTATTCGTTTACTGTTGCTGCTGTAACAAATTACCATGAAACTTAGTGGCTTAAAACAATAGAAATTTATTATTTTGTAGTTCTGGATGTCAGAAGTCCAAGTGAGTTACCGGGGCTGCATAGCTTTCTGTAGGCTCGAGGAGAGAATCCATTTCCTGGACTTTTCCGGCTTTTAGAGGTTGCTGTGTTCCTTGACCCATGGCTCTCTTCACCTTGAACTCTGCCTCCACTGTCACATCTTCTCTGCCTTTGATGTGGACATTGTGGGAGCCATCACTGCCCATCACAATGAGGAATGCATCTGGGACAAAGGCTGAAGTGGCTGCCCCTCTCTTGGTAGGGGATGCGATGCTGCCTCTCTGCCCTTGACGGCTACTGCCACATGTGGGGACAGGGTGGTAACCCAGCATGACATTGCTGACCCTGCAGCATGCTGGCAACAAGGATGGGCCAAGGACAGAAGGAACATCTGCCTGGAATGGACCTGAGCATCACTCCTCCTTGGGCTATCCAGGCCTTGAGGGAAAAGATTGTGTCCATTTACATAAAAATATAATTTTTCTAGAAAAATTTCTGAGAGGCAAATTGGCAAGAATAAAAAAAAAAACAAAAACGAGTAAGAAATAATCCTTACCTTGAAATATAGCCTTGTAAGACAGGTAGACACATAACAGGAAATGACAGCCAAGGGGATTGGTGTAATAATCTACACAGGTACACAGGGTGAAGGTTAATGTGCCCATATGATTCTATAAACAATGAATAATTTTTGTTTTTACATTTATTCAGCACCTGCTGTGTGCCAAACCTGTGATGAGTCTGGGGATGTTTTTGTGAAGTAGGTCAGCAGGAACCTCCTACCTTCTCTCAAAGACAGTACAGTCAAGGCCATAAAAGGCAGCCAATTAGTGTAGAAGATGAGTAAAGGCTTTGCTCCCAAGGTGGTGGCTAAGTGTACAAAGATGGTACAAGAATTAGTCTGCCAGTCATCAAAGAAATTAAAATTAAAATAAGAATGGGGAACTATTTCACATGCATCAGATTGGGCAAGTATGAAAAGGCCTGACAATACTAAGTATGGCTGAGGATGTAAGAACAAAAGAACTCACACATGCTGCTGGTGGGAATATTATATTGAAAATATCAACCTCACAGCCCATCAATCCTTCATCTAGGTATGTGCCCTAGGACAGCAGTTCTCAAAGTTTTCTCCCCAACACCCTTTCAGGGACCCATGAGGTCAAAGCTCATTTCATAATAACATTAAAATGTTATTGTACTCTTTCACTCTCATCTCATGAGAATACAGTGGCCAAATTATATGTGATATCACATATCAAAAATAATAAATGATATGTGATATCCCAACAGATTGAATGCAGGAACACAAAGCCATTCTATTTATTGTTTTGGATACATACAGGTATAATTAAATTATAAAATATAAATGGCTAACATGGAATAATACTGACAATGCCAAGTGTTGCTAAGACTGTGGAGCAACCAGAACTCTTATACACTGCTAGAGGGGTGGCCAAATGGTCTAGCTGCTCTGCAACACTGCTCTGCAGTCTCTTCTAAACTTAAACATACACCTATCATGTGATCTAGCCATTCCACTCCTTGGTATTTATCCAAGAGAAGTGAATGTGCTGATGGTCACACAAAGACCTGTACACAAATGTTTACAGCAGCACTATTCATAATGGCCACAAATCGGAAACAACCCAAAACTCCTTTAGCAGGTGAATCAATAAGCGAACTGTAGTATATCCATGCAACGGTATACTACACAGCAATAAAAGGGAATGAATTACTAACACAGGCGACAACTTAGATGAACCTCGAAAGCATAATAATACTAAGTGAAGGAAGTCAGTCTCAAAACGTCACATACTATTTGATTCCGTTTATATGATATTTTTGAAAAGACAATATTATAGTCATAAAAGATAGATCGTGGTTGCCAGGGGTAGGGTGTCAGAGCAGTGTAGCTACAGAGGGATAGCAGGAGAGAGCTTTGGGAAATGATGAAACTATTCTATATTTTATATTCTGATGAATCTGTATGTGTACTAAAATTAATGGAACTCTACACAAAAAGAAGTTAATTTTAATACTATCTTTTTACATTAAAATTTTATTTTTAAATAAACTTTTAGTTGTAAATTTACAGAAAATTGTAATGATAGTACAGAAGTTTGCATATATCCCATACCCAGTATTCCCTGTTAACATATTACATTAGTGTGGTACCTTTGTCACAATTAATGAACCAATATATATATATTATTATTATTATTTTTAAATCTATATATTTTTATTCTTGGCTCTGTTGGGTCTTCTCTGCTGTGCGCGGGCTTTCTCTAGTTGCGGCGAGCGGGGGCTACTCTTCTTTGCGGTCGCGGGCTTCTCACTGCAGCGGCTTCTCTTGTTGTGGAGCACGGGTTCTAGAATGCAGGCTCAGTAGCTGTGGCGCATGCGCTTAGTTGCTCCGCGGCATGTGGGATCTTCCCGGATCAGGGATTGAACCCGTGACCCCTGCGTTGGCAGGTGGATTCTTAACCACTGTACCACCGGGGAAGTCCCTATGTATTATTATTAAGTGACGTCCATACGTTATTCAGATTTCCTTACTTCTTACCTATGTCCTTTACTATTCCAGTATCCTATCCAGGACACCACATTGAATTTTGTTGTTATGTCGCCTTAGGCTCCTCTCACCTGTGACAGTTTCTCAAACTTTCCTTGTTTTCAGTGACCTTGACAAGATTGAGAAGTACCGGTCAGCTATTTTGTAGAACGTCCCTCTGTAGGGGTTTAGTGTGTTTCTCATAATTAGGCTGGGATTTAGGGTTTGGAGGAGGGAGACCACAGAGAAAGTGCCTTTCTCATTGCATCGTATTAAGGGTACATACTGTCAGCATCCTTCATCACTATTGACGTTAACTTTGATCACCTGGCTGAGGTCGTGTTTGTCAGGTTTCTCCACTGTGAAGTCACCCTTTTTCTCTCCTTCACGTACTGCACACTTGGAAGGAAGGAAAATATTCATGGCTGAAAGAGTGTGCAGTCGTGCTCCACTGTCTTGAGGGATGAACATCTATGTAAATTACTTGGAATTCTTCGGTGCAGGAGGTTTATCTATCCTCCCCTCCCATTTATTTATTTAATCATTTATTTATATCAGTATGGATCAATGGCGATTTATACTGCGGTTATAATTCACTACGTACTACATTTTTTTTCTCTCTAATTGTTCCAGCTTTTGCCGTTGGGAACTCTTTCAGTTGGTACCCATGTCCCTTTGACATCTCCCTCACTGTTGCATGTGATGGTGTTTGGCACATCCTTACTTTCTGGCACTATAAGATGCTCCAGGCTCATCTTGTATATTTCCTGCCCCTGCCCTAGAATCAGCCAGTTCTCTAGGAGCCCTGGTTCCTTTTATTGGGTAATGGTTTTAGAAAACAAGATCTGGGCATTGGGTGTGCTTACGACTACTGGTGTGTCATGACTTCTAGGCTCTCTCAGCTGATAGAACAGGAAATACATGTATCTATACTAACTCATATAGGTACACATATCTATAAATATCTCTATATGTGTCCATATGTATCTATATTACACTAAACATGAGTTTATACTAATGTCTCCAATTCTAATTCAGAAGCACATGGATCATTCTAGCCTTCCTCCCTCACTTGTCTATAACCCCCTACCAGTGAGAAACCTGGCTCCCAACATCTGCTTTCCATTTACTTAATTGTTCAATTCCCCTATATCTATATAATGGTTTCAGAATTGTTCATATCCCATTGAGAAATAATTTTACCAACTAAAGTACAATGCTTCTGTACAGTTCCTTTTGCCTCTACTCTTACAGTCTCCCTTCATTTTCAAAGTCGCTTAGATGAGCACTTTCCCCCCCCCCACTCCAATCAGTGTGGTTATTTAACACATTTTATACAAACATTTCATACTTTCATTCTTTTGTCATAGTCTGCATTCCATCTTGGGATCCCCTGACTGCCTAAATGATTTTTATTTCATTTGCATACATTAAAGTTCACTCTTCGTGCTGTAAAGTTCTATAGACTCTGATAAATGAATAATGTCATTTATCCAGTATGGCTATAAGATCATTTGTTTATCATTCACCTATTGGAGGATCTTCTGGTGGCTTCCACTTTGGATGAAACATTCATGTGCAGGATTTTGTGTGGACTTAAGTTTCACATCAATTTGGTAAATATCTAGAGCTCAATTGCTAGATCTTGTAAAGTATCATCCTGAATTAAAATTTTTCAGGTTTTTTAAAATTTTAACATTTATTTTATTGACTTGTACAATTAATATGGAGTTTCACTCATATATTATATAATATACTTTTATATAAAAGGAATATATGAAATTACATTGTTTTTAAATAAGTCATGAAATTTATTTTGTTTGGTTTGGGGTTTTGGGTTTTTTTTATTAATTTATTTTTTAAAAAGTTTGTATAGGGCTTCCCTGGTGGCGCAGTGGTTGAGAATCTGCCTGCCAATGCAGGGGACACGGGTTCGTGCCCCGGTCCGGGAAGATCCCACATGCCGTGGAGCGGCTGGGCCCGTGAGCCGTGGCCACT
>NW_020837979.1:12588759-12621455 GCF_003676395.1 Aethalodelphis obliquidens
TATGCAATTTTTAAAGGTTACTTTCCATTTACAGTTATTACAAAATATTGGCTATATTCCCATGTTGTACAATACATCCTTGAGCCTATCTTACACCCAGTAGTTTGTACCTCCCACTCCCCACCCCTTTATTGCCCCACCCCCCTCTTCCCAATGATAATCACTAGTTTGTTCTCTATATCTGTGAGTCTGTTTGTTTTTTGTTATATTCACTAGTTTGTTGTATTTTTTAGATTCCACATATAAGTGATATCATACAGTATTTGTCTTTCCCTGTCTGACTTATTTCACTTAGCATAATGCCCCCCAGGTCCCTCCATGTTGTTGCAAATGACAAAATTTTGTTCTTTTTTATGGCTGAGTAGTATTCCATTGTAAATATATACCAAATCTTCTTTATCCATTCATCTGCTGATGGACACTTAGGCTGCTTCCATAAGTTGGCAATTGTCAAATAATGCTGCTATGGACATTGAAGTGTATTTATCTTTTCAAATTAGTGCTTTTTTTTTTTGATATATACCCAGTAGTGAAATTGCTGGGCTATATACAGTTCTATTTTTAGGTTGTTTTGTTTTGTTTTTTTTGGCCATGCCACATGGCTTGTAGGATCTTAGTTCCCCAACCAGGGATTGAACACAGGCCCCAACAGTGAAAGCACTGAGTCCTAACCACTGGACCACCAGGGAATTCCCTATTTTTAGTTTTTTGAGAAACCTCCATATTGTTTTTGTGGACATATATCTTCAGTCCACTTGTATGTATACCTAAGAGTGGAATTATCAAAATGTTTTCCAAAGTGGTTGCACCATTTTGAATTTCAATCAGGAAGGAATAAGAGCAGCTATTTCTTTGCATCCTTACTAGCAATTGATATTTTCCTATTTATGGATTTTAGACATTCTAATTGATGTGTTGTAGTATCTCATTCTCATTGTTGATTTAATTTGAATGTCCCTAGTGACAAATGATCTTCAGTATCTTTTCATATGCTTATTTTCCATCTGTATATCTTCTTTAATGAAGTGTCTGTTCAGACCACTTGCTCATTTTTACCTGGGGTGTTTGTTTTTTATTGTTAAATTTTAAGAGTTTTTGTGTAATTTTTATATGTCTTTTATCAGGTAGCTGATGTACAAACCACCATATGATAATTTTTAAAATAAAAATTAAAAAAACATTAAAAGCAATGAGAAGAAGGGAAGGGGCGGCATGGTCTCTGAAGCTGGTAATCCTGATTCTGCTTCTGGCTTTGCTTCTTTTCAGCAATGTAACCTCCTGGGGCCTCAGTTTCTCCCATCCATCTTTGAGGATGATTGTAGGGACTAAGTAAGTTGAGCTGTAAAAATTACTGGTGCTTATGAAATGTACAATAAATGGTAGTTTAAATAAATTTTCCTTACCCAGGATTACCAGGTTAGCAAGTAGAGGAACCAAAAAGCAAATCTAGAGACCTTTCAAAACCTGTGCCTTTCCCAACTGTCCCCACCAGAGGGCAGCATTAGAAGCCCAGCAGCCCTGGGTGCCAATTTTACCTCTGCTGCCTGCTAGCTGCGTGACACTGGAAAGGTGTGTTCATCTCTCTGAGCCTCAGTTTCCTCATCTGCAGAGTGAGGGTCAGATGAACCAATGTATTTTAAAAAGAATCTACCACTGTCTTTGAGATATAGTAAATGGTATATATTTCATTTATATATCTTTTAAAAAGATACCATATGGTATATTTGGAAGACAATGAATAAAAAGTCAGGAGTCCCAGGCTCTTGTCTTATCTTGCTGAGTGACCTTGGGCAAGTCTTGACCTCTCAGGACTGTGGAGTCTGCATCTACATTAAAGCATTAGAATCACTGATGGGAGCGGGGGGGGGGGGGGGGTTCTTTTAAAATACCAATAAAAATTATGAAATATATATGGGGTAGACAACAAAATCAAGATAGCAGATGCTACTCAAGAAGAAAGGAAATGAGATTGAAGAAGGACCCATAAATTGTTTCAATTGTATTTATAGTGCTTTCTTTCTTTTTTTTTTTTTTTGCGGTATGCGGGCCTCTCACTGCTGTGGCCTCTCTCGCTGCGGAGCACAGGCTCCGGACGCGCAGGATCAGTGGCCATGGCTCACGGGCCCAGCTGCTCCGCGGCATGTGGGATCTTCCCGGACCGGGGCACGAACCCGTGTCCCCGGCATCGGCAGGCGGACTCTCAACCACTGTGTTACCAGGGAAGTCCCAGTGCTTTATTTCTTAAAGAAAATCTGAAGTAAATATGTTAAAATATTTAGTTTTGATAATCTACATGGCAGAATATGATAGACATTATTCTCTATACTTTTAAAAGGCAGAGAAGAGTTTGATGAAAAGGAGATTGAGGGTGGAGGTATTTGATAAGGATGTTCCAGACACAAGGAAGTGAGTAGAGACATAAAGGTGATAAGCAGTATGGTGTTTTCTGAGATACTGTGGATACATCAAGTTCAAGAAGGGAGTGGCTGAGATAAGCAAGCAGTCCAGACAGAGTCAGGTCAAGGAGGGCCTTGTTTGCCAGGCTGGGCAGTACGACTTTATCTTGTCTATAGTGGGCATGGGGGAGGGTGGTGATATGTGATTTTGCATTTGAAAATCATTTATTTTTTCTTATTCATTCTTCATTGACCCATTAACTTCCAAATGTCATGTCAGTCATTGTCCTGGGCACTACAGGTGCAGTGTTGAAAAAGATGAGCTCAGTCCTTTTCATGATGGAGTAAGTCCTGGGAAAGCAGACACTGAAGCTATGAATTATCAAGTTAACCAATCATGATGCATTACTCCAGTAGAGTGTAGATGCTGGAGGCAAGCGCACCAGTTAGGGTTTCCTGCAAGAGTTTGGGCTGGGGGATATTTAGAGGGCCCGGATCTGGTAGGCAAGATGAAGAAGAAAGAATGACATTAGGATGATTAGGAGTTGATGATTGGTTGGATGAGTCAGGAGAAGGGAGGTCAAATCGTCACTGACGTCTTTAGCCAGAGTGCCTGGGGGATCAGTGGTGCCGCCCTCTGTGAAGGATAATATTGTCTTCTGTGTCCTTTCTATCTCCTGCATCCTCAAAATCTCCTCCTCAAAATTGTTTAGCATTTAAAGGTCCTTGTGTTTTCTACGGAACACAATGAAATATTAATATTTGTACTTTGAAAGTGAAATATATAATTTTGTGATAAGTCGAGCACCATTTTATATTCATTTCTAGCATAAGCAAATTATAACAGGCACTTTGAATTGAAGTAAAGATTCCAGGAGTAAAAGTTAAAATTAAAGAGTTTATTCATTAATTTTTATCTCCCTGAAGACTAGAAAATGACTGCCCTTATATGGCTTGAGCTTCAGAAAACATTGTTCCAGTTTGAGGATGCCAGGATTCTGTGGGAGCACAGTTAGAGGACCTCTAACTTTTACGATAATCAGGGCCCTTCCTGGTGGTGTTTCCAGAAAGTTGCATAAATATTCCAACTCTCTGCTTAATGGCAGAAGAAGAGGTGATGGGAGGGGCAAGGAATGATCCTGCCAATAGGGATTTTTGGTGCTAAAGCTGGCAGAGGGAGTATCGGTCTAATCCCGAAGCTTCTCGTGACATCAGTATTGGGAGAGCTTTCAGAGTCAAGAGTTGAGTGTCAGTCAAAAGTTAGTGATGTGGAGATGGAGGCTCAAATGGACCTTCAAAATGAAGTGAAGAAAGACAAACAACGTAATTTTTTAAATGGGCAAAGGATTTGAATATATATTTCTCCAAAAAAGATAACTGAGAGGCCAATATACTCACATGAAAAGATGCTCAAGTTATTAATCATGAGGGAAACATAAATTACAATAAGATAACACTTCACACCCCCTAGGATGACTATAATCAAACAGATGGACAGTAGTAAATATTGACAAAGATATGGAGAAATGGAATCCTCATACCTTGCTGGTGAGATTGTGAAATAGTACAGCCACTCTAGAAAACATTTGGCAATTCCTCAAAATGTCAAACTTTATGACCCAGCAATTTCATTCCTAGAAAATTGAAAATATGGAAAATGCATGTCCACACAAAATCTTGTACACAAATGTTCATAGCAGCATTATTAAAAAAAAAAATGGAAGCAACCAAAATGTTTCTCAGTTCATGAATGGATAAACAAAATGTGGTATTCCGCACAATGGAATGTATTTGGTCATAAAAAGGAATGAAGTCTTGGTACGTGACACAACATGCATAAACCTTAAAAATATTAAACTGAAGTTATAAGAGGGAAGTTTATAGTGATACAGGCTTACCTTAGGAAACAAGAAAAATAAAGATCAGAGCAGAAATAAATGAAATAGAGACTAAAAAAACAATAGAAAAGATCAATGAAATTATGAGCTTGTTCTTTGAAAAGGTAAACAAAGTAAACCTTTAGCCAAACTCATCAAGAAAAAAAGAGAGAGGGCCCAAAACACTAAATCAGAAATGAAAAAGGAGAAGTTACAATCAACACCACAGAAATACAAAGGATCATAAGAGATTACTATGAACAGTATATGCCAATAAAATGGAAAACCTATTAGAAATGGGCAAATTCCTAGAAGTGTACTATCTCCCCAGACTGAACCAGGAAGAAATAGAAAATATGAACAGACAAATTACCAGTAATGAAATTGAATTAATAATTTTAAAACTCCCAACAAACAAAAGTCCAGGACCAGATGGCTTCAGAGCAGAATTCTACCAAACATTTAGAGAAGAGTTAACACCTATTTTCTCAAACTATTCCAAAAAACTGCAGAGGAAGAAATGCATCTGAACTCATTCTAAGGCCAGCATCACCCTGATACCACAACCAGGCAAAGGTATCACAAAAAAAGAGAAAATTATAGGCCAATATCACTAATGAACATAGATGCAAAATTCTCAACAAAATATTAGCAAACCAAACCCAACAACACATTAAAAGGATCATACACCATGATCAAGTGAGATTTAATCAAGGGATGCAAGGATGGTTCAATATCTGAAAGTCAATCAATGTGATACACCACATTAACACACAAGAATAAAAAATGTATGATCATCTCAATAGATGCAAAAAATCTTTTGACAAAATTCAACAACCATTTATGATAAAAAACTCCCCAGAAAGTGGGTATAGAGGGAACATACTTAACATAATAAAGCCCAAATATGATAAACCCACAGCTAGCATCATACTCAACAGTGAAACGCTGAAAGCATTCCCTCTAAAATCAGAAACAAGACAAGGATGCCCACTCTCACCACTTTGACTCAACATAGTGTTGGAAGTCCTATAGCCACAGCAATCTAATAAGAAAGAGAAATAAAAGGAAGCATTCTGGCCACTGTTAAGCTCAGACTTGGGGTGGGGCGGGCAGTGGGGGATGTGGAGAGGAAGAAGGTGTTGAATCAGTGAGACTAGTCAGGAGGCCATCATAGGAACCCAGGCATGACATGGTGGAGGTTTGCACCACTGTGCAGGGAATGGAGTTGGTGGGAAGCTGTTGGATCTTGGGTACTTTTATTTGATTGTTTATTTTGTATTGAATTTTTTTTCCTCATGCATATATTGATTTACTGTCATTTTTGTTTTGCAAAATTTGGATAATATAGGCCTCTGGCTTTTCCCACTAATCAATAAATTGTGGAAACTCCACCAAATCACCTAGTATAAAATTAATTATTTTAGTGGCAGTGTGATACCCCATGATGTATGTACTGGAATGTATTCAACTATCAATAGTTGAATGTAAATCAACTATGAATGTTAAATGTAATCTGTATTAATAGGTATTTACTTCATTTCTACTATTTTTGCCTCTGAAAACAATGCTAGATTAAATATCCATATATACATATTATTATTTACAATTGCTTTCGCTTATATGGGATTGATTTCAAAGGAATGGTAGTGCTGGTTTCAATGGTACATGCAATTACAATATTATATTATGGAAAATTTCAGACATACACAAAATAGAGATAATAATATAACATAATGAACCTCTATGTACCCATCATCCTGCCTCAGCCATTATCAGAACATGAACAATCTTGTTTCATTTAAATGCCCTCCCCGCTCTCCTTCTCTCCACCCCCAACACACACTGGATTAATTTGAAGCATCAGGCTGTACTTTTAAGGTAGAGACAAGATTTCCTGACCCACAGGATGAGGCATGTAAGAGAAAAAGAGGAGTCCAAGATTGTTCCACGATTGTTGGACTGGGCGTGGGGTGGGGGAGGTTTGGGGAGGAAGCATTTGGTTTTGGACAGGCTGAGTTTGGGAATGATCCGGCAGCTACACGGAGATGTCTAGGGGGTCAGTACAATAAATGGATCTGGAGTTTCGGAGAAAGCAAGTGCCTGGAGATATAAATTTGGGAGCCACTGACATGTCCCATCCATAGGCCTGAATGATATCATCAGGAAATGAGTGTAGATAGAAAAAGGAAGACCGATCCCTGTGGCCCTCCGTGGTAGGCAGAATAATAGCCCCCAAAGATGTCCAAACCCCAGAGGCTGTGAATATGTTACCTTACGTGGCAAAAGGGATTTTGTAGATGTGATTAAAGTTAAGGACCTTCACATGGAGAGACTATCCTAACTTATCCTGATGGGTGCAATCTTAATCACATTGTACGGTCAGGCCGCTCAAGATGGCTGTTCTCTTGCTCTCTGTGCATCCCCTGCTTGACCAGTGCTTGCTTCACCTACACCCTACTCACATGACTGACCTGCCTACAGCTATTTGATTGTTTCTTGTTATTTTGATTGCCCCCGCCCCAGCTAGTTACTGTTCTAACTTTTGGATCAGAATATCTCCACTATGATAGTTTATCAAGGGGGTGGTGAGGGGCATGCCCCTCTGACCGTTTCCTGGGTAACCGATGAACCAACCGGACGTCAATTCCCCCTATAACTGGCCATGTCTCCCCTTCCCCCTGGGAGTGAAGACTGCTGCCATGTCCTGCCCACTGTCTGCAGCACACGGTGGGGTGTCCCTCCAGGACCTTGCTTCAGACGTGTAAGATGCCCCTGTCCATTAAAGCACTGATGTCTCTGCTGCTGACTCAGGGCTCATGGTGCAGCCCAAGAAACATGGATCTTTAAACATGGAGAACCCTTCCCAACTGTGGTCAGAGGGATCTGTATTGATGCAACACGGGGCAGAGAGATGCATCGTTGCTGGCTTTGGGGAGTTGGGGGGCAAGAGTCAAGGAATGAGGACCATCTTCAGGAGCTGGAAAAGGCAAGAAAATGGATTCTCCCCGGAGCCTCCAGAACTGTCAGAGCCTGTCAGCCCCACTGACACCTTGATTTTAGACCCATTTTGGATTTTTGACCTCCAGAACCGTAAGATAAGAAATTTGCGTTGTTCAAGCCACCATGTTGGCAGCGACTTGTTATAGTAGCCATGGAAAATGGCCACACCCTCCTACATGAAGGGGTGCAGGAGAAGAGGAAGCAGCTGAGGGGTCTGAGAAGCAGCCAGTAGGATAAGAGGAAACTAGGAAAGGTGGTACCCCGGAAACCAAGGAGGCAGCAGGAGCTTGGACCACGTGATACTGATCAGTCAGATAAGGATGAGGACAGAGATGCCACCATTGGACTTAAGAATGTGGTGGGTAATTCTTTGAAGAGGTTTCTGCAAAGGGGAATGAAGACATGGGATGAAATTTAAGAGATGTTTGTTGTCACTGTTGTTGTTTAAAATGGGAGAAGTAGCGGTATGTTTGAAAGCTGGTAGGAGTGAGACAGAGAAAGTGAGAAATACAGAGAGAGGGGAGACTAGACGGAGGGCTGTCCTTGCGCAGCAGGACAAGGTCTAGCGCACAGGCAGAATCAGCTTTTCTGGAAAGAGAAGGTCAACAGGTGGGAAAGCAGTCTTGGATGTTGTTGGGGGCAGCTGCGTGGCAATGGTGGCGGGAGTCTATGACCTTCTGTTTGCCTCAGTCTCCTCAGTGAGGTAGAAGATGGGGGTGGGTGGAAAGAGAAGACGTAGAATAATCCCCTAGGAGAATGGGAAACTGCATGGATGAGAGAAGCACAGTATAATCGCCAGGCAGCATTCAAGACCCACTTCAGGTTCAATTACTTTCAAAGGGAAATAAATGAAATGGAAAGTATAACTAAAAATAGATTTGCAAAGTGCAGGTTTCCCCTGAAGCTGGATATCTAATTCCCAGCCCACATTCACCTGATAGAGGCCATGGGCACTCGGTCTTAAATTCTCTCTTAGCAACTTTTTGGCCTCTCATCGTGGGGCCTCTAGGCTCTGTTATTAGCTGCCTCCCTGGGGCTAGTCTGATGAATATCCTGTTCAAGGTCAGATGAAACAAGTTTTTCTGTTTCCAGCTGCACCACACCCTTTGGCGACCTCCCACTGAGTTCTAGCTTCTGGTCTAGACAAGACCCTTCGTTTTTTTTTTTTTTTTTTTTGCTCATTTGCATAGCAGAGATTATTGACATCAGGCAGATCCCAGCGACAGCACAAACCCGTCTCAGCCCAGGTTCCCAGCCTCAGCCTGGGTCCAGTCTCCTCTGCCAGGTAGCAGCTTCCTTTTTATTTTCCTTTTTCTGTGGAAAAGTGTATCTACAAAAGTCTCACATCTGAGTAACAGTGATACACCTCCTGTAGAAATGATACAGTGATCACCACGGGTGCTTCTTTCACAGACCTTGAGCAGTCAGGGAAAAAGGGAGCACAACCAAAGAGGGGATGGGGGAGGCAGTGTTGATTTAAAAAGTGAGGTCAAAGACAAACCTTTTCTAGTCCAATTTGGTCACACTTTGGCTATCTATAGGACTGGGGAGGTGAGGCTATCAAGAAGGGAAAGACCTAGAACAGGTCCCTGTCAAATTGGGAAGATATTTTTAGATGCATATGGAAAGTCTGCACTTTCCATGGAAGCTTCCAGAATTCCCTGCTTTGGGCCTCTGCTCCATGGAGTGTCGGCTATTTGCTGTTTTATCTGGAGGAAAGCTCCTTTGCTACCTCTGTAATCCCATTCACCCATTCCTTCTGCCAGAAAGCCCTCCTACCCTAATCTCCAACGTTCAAAAATTTTTTTCAGGCATCAAGCCTCACTTCAAATTTTACTTCCTCTATTATCTTTGGTTTCTTCAGCTAGAAGTTTTCTTAAACTTCTTCATAAATTCTTAAAGCAATGTACCTCACCCCCCCCCCCCTTTTTTTTCATTATCACCCTGCTAAGGAGCCTTTTTTACACATTTTCCCCCCTGGTAGCCCCGCTCCTGCAATGGAACTGTAATACTTCAGAGTAAGGGTGTCCAGGAGAAGGCTGGGATTCCAGGATTTTGAAGCCATGGTAATAAGAAGGATGCAATGGAAGTCAGTCACATGGCTAAAGAATTGGCGTACCTGATCCCCCCACTGGTTTGACTGAGGTTCTGTCCACAGGATTCCAGTCTCTTTGATCCTTCTTTGACCAGAAGACCATTCACTGACAGACACCAGAACCCTGGCTCAGATGTTTGATGGAAGGCACAGAATTAGGAAAAACCCATAGACTATAGAAGGGCTCATTTTTAGAAAATCATGAAAATCTTAAATTTCAAATCAGATAAACAGTAGATAGATTACAAAACACTGTTCACACAACAAAAGTGCCTTAGAGCAGGGGTCCCCAACCCCTGGGTCGTGGACCGGTACCAGTTCGTGGCCTGTTAGGAACCGGGCCGCACAGCAGGAGGTGAGCACCCGGCGAGTGAGCGAAGCTTCATCTGCCGCTCCCCATCGCTCGCGTTACCGCCTGAACAATCCCCCCCCATCCCCTGTCCGTGGAAAAATTGTCTTCCATGAAACAGGCCCCTGGTGCCAAAAAGGTTGGGGACCACTGCCTTAGAGTACGCCTTTGGACAGTAGTATAGTGAGGGGCAATGGAAATAGGACTTGACCTAACAAAAAAATATACACAAATTTTGGCAAATATACATTATACTATGCATGGTACACTAACATAACATCGATCTGAACATACAATATCAAAACATCACTTAGCACATTTACTGTTTATTTTTAAAAGTATAAAATAGTACAGGTTAATTGTAGATATCTAGAATATACGTATAACCTCCCTAAACTAAAAATCACATAAACTCACCATGCGAAAATTATCATTGTTAATAACAGTCTATGTCCTCCCAATCTTTTAAAAGTGCATACTTGTCCCTTTCCAAGATTGAGATAATACAACACGTATTGTTCTTTAATCCATTGATTTACACTTAAAAAAAGAGGATAACCATTTCCCAGTACCATTACGTATCTATCGACACCACACTTTTTCAGGTGTGGTATTCCAGCCTATGGATGGACCATGAATTATTATTTAATCTCCTGTTAATGTGTCCAGTTTTATTTTTTGCAAGTATAACCAGTGGGCAGTGAGTATCTTTGCAGAAATCTGTGCTCATACTCGTGGTTATTAGGACAAATTCCTAAAAGTGAAATTGCTGATTCAAAGTGTATAAAACATGTAAAGACTTAAGAGACAGGGTCGGGAGGCATTAGAGCAGCTTCCATGAGACATGGCTCATTGAAAAGAACATTTTCTGTTCACCTATATATATGGAATATATAATTCAGCCACACCCCAAATTTTCCTCACTCTGTCCTAGTCAGTCCGCACTCACCACTGGTCTGCTTCCCATCACTACAGATGAGATTTCTCTTTTCTAGGGCTTCGTATAAATAGAACCATACAGTATGCACTTTTTTGTGTGTTTGATATCTTTCCTCAGCCTGTTTCTGATTCACCCACATCAGTGAGTGTGTCAACACATACTTTTATTATTGAGAAGGATTTCATTTTATGGATAATAAAAATTGTTATTCAAACACCTACTGAGGAACATTTGAGTTATTTCCAGTTTAGGAGTATTATGAATAAAACTGTCATGAACATGCATGTGCTAGTCTTTGAGGGAACATATTCTTCCATTTCTCTTGGGACGATACCTTAGCACTAGAATTGTTGGACTAAAAAATATGTATATGTTGGGGCTTCCCTGGTGGTGCAGTGGTTGAGAGTCCACCTGCCGATGCAGGGGACATGGGTTCGTGCCCCAGTCCGGGAAGATCCCACATGCCGCGGAGCGGCTGGGCCCATGAGCCATGGCCGCTGAGCCTGCGCATCCGGAGCCTGTGCTCCGCAACGGGAGAGGCCACAACAGTGAGAGGCCCGCATACAGCAAAAAAAAAAAAAAGTATATATTTAACTTTATAGAGAATTGACACAGTTTTCCAAAGTGGGTGTACCATTTTACATTCCTGCTGGCAAACTATAGGAGTTTCAGTTATTCTATATCTTACCAACATTTGATATTGTGAATTTTATTTTAGCCTTTCTGGTAGATGGTAGTGGAATCCCATGATTTTTATTTTCATTTCCCTGATGATTAATGATACTGAACACCTTATTATGTGTTAATTGGCCATACACAGCATCTTCTACAAAGTGCCTATTTAAATCTTTTGCCAATTTTAAAGTGGGTCATTTGTTTTATTATTGAATTTAAAATTCTTGATAAAAATTCTTTGCCAGATATATAGGTATCAAATATTATCTTCTATATGTGTCTTGCCTTTGCATTTTCGAACAGCATTGTTTGAATTGCAGAAGGTTGAATTTTGATGGTTTGTTTAATCAATTTTTCCTATCAGGGTTTGTGATTTTTATGTACTACCAAAGAAACCTTTATCTACCCCAAGTTTACAAAGCTATTTCTCTATGTTTTCTTCTAGACTTTTACAGTTTTAGCTTTTATGTTTAAGTCTGTGGTCCATTCTGAGTTAATTTTTTGTATGGTGTGAAATGTTATTTTTCACTGTATGGATATCCAGTTCTAATAATATTTGTTGAAGACTACACTTTCCTCATTTAATTACCTTAGCTCCTTCATGAAAAATCAATTGAATGTGTGGGTCTATTTCTACTCCCTGATGTACATGGTTATCCTCATGCTCATACCACACTGTTGTGACTACCCTTACTCCTTAGTGACCTTGAAGTTTGGCTTCACTAATAAAGTGTTGCCCTTCTGGGGTCTCTACTGAATGCCCTGGGTGATCAATGATGACTCTTCAGTATGACTGATTGGAATTCAAGCCACTCTCAGCCCAGTGTGAGCTCTGGGAACTCTTCAGCTCACAGCTACCCTGTCACTCTTTGTCCAGACTAATGGAGTTTCACCTTACAATTCCATGTCTTAGAATTCACTGAAGATATTCACAGCCTTACAGACTCAGTGCTTTTTAGTTCTTAACCTCTCAAAGGGATCCCTTAGCAGATTTCAGATCTTTTTATGCCTAGACCCCTCTATTCTGGAACTCTACCTCATACTTTATAGCCATGTCAACCTCCTTATATTCTGATCTCTATCCCTCAATTCAACAATACTGCAGTGCTCTGCTTGAGAACTGTCTGTGCTCTGTGGTCCAGAATATTTCTCCTGGCAGAAATCAGAAGTGATTGTAGGACTTAAATCGTTTATTATCCTCTCTCAGGGATCACAGTCCTTCACTATCTGTTGTCCAGTGTCTGAAAACAGTTGTTTCTTAAAATTTGCCCAGTTTCCTAGTTGTTTAAGGCAGAAAGGTAACACTGTTATGGAGTTAAGTCCATGAGATGGAAATTCTTCATTAAACATTAAGATTCTCATGTTCACATAGTTGAGAAGAGTATAGTACTCACTGGCCACTCATTTTTGTAGCATTAAAAACAATGTACCTTTACTGAAATTGTCAATAATATAATTAGTAACTAATAGTAGTAGTTAAATATTGAATAAATATGACCATCTACTCGCTCTATTATTTCACAATGCAGCACTCACAAGTTGCAAAATGTATTTTCTTATTGATTATTCGCATCAGCTACTTCTATTTAATTAATTTCCAAGTATTTTACTTTTTTCCTAGGTTCTATATTTATTTGGTACATATTCCATAATTTTTACTTCTTAAAACTTGTAAAACTTTGGTTAAGAAAATTTAAAATTTCAGACATACACAAAATAGAGATAATAATACAACATAACGAACCTCCCTGTACCCATCATCCTGCCTCAGCAATTCTCAGAACATGAGCAATCTTGTTTCACTTAAATGCCCCTTCCCCTCTCCTCTCCACCCCCAACACACACTGGATTACTTTGAAGCCATCTGGATATATTTTTGGCTTTCAGAAATTTTAATATGTATTTGACGTTTGTTTGTTTTTTAAATCCTGCTCAGAGTTTGATCTTCTTGTGTCTGTAAGTTGATTCTTTCTCTTAACCAAATTTGGAGGGTTTTCAGCCATTATTTATTCAAATCTTTTTTCTGCCCCATTCTCTCTTGTCCTTCTGGGACTCTAATCATACATGTGTTGACCACTTGATATTGTCCCAAGGTTAATTTAAAAAAATTTTTCCGTGTTCTTCAGATTGGATAATTTCTATTGATTCATCTTTCACTACCCTTTCTTCTATCATCACCAATCTGCTACTAAGTCTAACCAAACAGTCAATTTTATAAATTTCAGATATTGCCAATTTTCAGTTCTAGAATGTCCATTTGGTTCTTGTTTATAGTTTCCATTTCTCTTCTGAGCTTCTCTATCTATTCAGTTACAATGATTATCTTTTCCTTTAAGTCCTTGAACACATTTAAAAATATATGCTTTAAAGTCCTTGTCTACTAATTCTAAAACCTATGTCATCTCATGGTCTGTTTCTACTGGCTGTATTTTTTTGACTATTTTTTTTCACACATTCCTGTTACTTCACATATCTAGTAGTTGTTTTATTATATACTGGACACTGTGGATGAGACATTGTAGAGACTGGATTCTGCTATCTTTCTCTGAAGTGTGTTGACATTTGTTCTAGCAGGCAGTGAATTGTGGAGGCTTGGTTTTACATTTATTTAGGTCTGTGAGAAACCCAAGATGGTTTACCAAGCCTCTCTATTTTGACAGAATTCAGACGACACCAAACTCTTTCTCCTCTTTGGTGTGTAGTAGTTCAAACCTCTGTTCAGTTCTTTCAGACTTTCAACTTTTGCTTTCTACTGGTTCCTTGCATTCTCCCCTACATATGTGAAGCTCAGGGGTCAGGCAAGGATTTGAAGGGATTTATATGCAGATCTGGGGGATCCTTGCTGTTGTGGCTCCTTTCTTTATGTGATCTACTCTCTCAGTTTCCAGACACTCTGGCAGCTCTGTACATCATCCTCTGATACCCCAGGCCAATAAGATCAAGAATTTCTATTGAATTATAGTTCACCTGAGCCACACAAACTCAGGGGGTGGGGTGCTCTTAGGGAAAATCATATAATGTGAATCTCACACAATATGCTTTTCTTTTTTCCATTAGTCAAGTTCCTTCCAGTTTCTGCTTTCCTTTGGCCATTTTCCCATGTCTTCAAATTATATATGTCATTTGTCCCTCTTGGAGGATTAGGCTGACACAACGTATTCCACCTTAATGGGAATTAGAGCCACTCCTTGCCTTCTTTTTATAAAAGAAAACATGATTATAAAATTAATGCTTAATCATTGAAGAAAAGTTGGAGGATCCTGAAAAACATAAAGAACAAAATGAAGTAATCCTAACTGTCTGGAGCTAGCCATTGGAAACATTTCGTTGAACATCCTTCCAGTCTTTTTGCTATCTATCTCTCTCTCTATCTATCTGTCTATCACATCCATCTCCCTTATCTTCCGGCAACAGTGTTTCTTGATTTTCTTTCTCTTTTCTCTAGCCATTTTTTCTTCGTGGTTTTCTTTTTCTCTATCCATTCTTAAGACACTGTCTGTATCTTATTAGTATTGATGTTTACAGATACTGTAAAGTATTTCAGGATCTTTAGTCCTTAGAAAACTATAAGCATTCAATGAATGGGTGCAGAATGACCAAACTTTCCTAGGAAAGGTAGAGATTTTCTTTAACCTACAACTATGAATTCTGTGGTAACAACTATAGCTATTCAAAAATATTTGGTTGTCTCTTTTTAGCACATGGTAGGATTGTACTTCTCTGTTGAATTCAGATAGGACCACATGACTTGCTTCGGGCAATAAAATGTGAACAGATGTGTGGCAGAACCTTTCAGGACCAATGCACACTTTGCCAGTTTCTTTCCCTCTGCTGGGGTGATTAGCAACGTTCCATTTAAAGCCTCCTCCATCAGGCTGGGTCCTGGGTCAAGTATGATGGTAATAGAGAGCACAGCCCCCACTTACCCTCAATGGATAAGGAACACAGCATGAAGTAAAGCTTTCTATTTTGCACCAAGGGGTTGGTAAAATATGCCTGAGGGCTGGCTGTGTTTGTAAATAAAGTTTTATTGGGACACAGCCACAGCCATTCATTCATGTAATGGCTGTATTCATGCTATGAAGACAGAGTTGAGTAGTTGTTACAGAGACCTTATGGCCCACAGCCTAAAATATTTAGTATCTGGTCTTTTAAGAAAAGTTTGCTGATTCTTCTTTTAAGCTGCTGCAATTTTGGACTTGTTGTCACTGCAGCATAATCCAGGCAATCCTAAATGATACACATTCTAAATATCCAAATGAGTATCAGAAACAGGATGGAGAGAGAAGAAGGCCACAGCAAAGCCAGATACAGTGACCCTAGAAGACTAGAGTAGCTAAATCTGCTCGTCTTAACCTTTTAAAACTCATCATGTTCCTTTTTCATATATTTTAAAACACATTCTTCTTCTTTTTCGATTGAAGTAGTTGATTTACAAGATTGTGTTAGTTTCAGGTGTGCAGCATAGTGATTCAGTATTTTTGCAGATTATCTTCCCTTATAGCTTATTACAAGATAATGGGTATAACTCCTTGTGCTATACAGTAGGTCCTTGTTGCTTGTTTATTTTATATATAGTAGTTTGTATCTATTAATCCCATACCCTTAATTGATCCCTCCCCTCTTTGGCAACCACAAGTTTATTTTCTATGTCTGTGAGTGTGATTCTGTTTTGTATATACAGTCATTTGTATTATTTTTTAGATTCCACATATAAGTAATATCATATAGTATTTGTCTTCGTCTGTCTGACATTTAACTAAGCATAATATTCCCTAGGTCCATCCACATTGCTGCAGATGGCATTATTTCATTCCTTTTTACGGCTGGTAATATTCCATTGTATATACATGTCACTTCTTAATCCATTCATCTGTTGATGGGCACTTGGATTGTCTCCATGCCTCCATTGTCTCCATGTCATGTAAATAGTGCTGTTCTGAACATTGTGGTGCATGTATCTTTTTGAATTAGTATTCTCATTTTTTCTGGATGTATACCCATGAGGGGAATTGCTGGATCATATGGTAGTTTTACTTTTAGCTATTTAAGGAACCTCCATACTGTTCTCCATAGTGGCTGCACAAATTATATTCCCACCAACAGTGCAAGAGGGTTCCCTTTTCTCCACACCCTCTCCAACACTGGTTAGTTGTAGATTTTTTGATGACAGTCATTTTGACAGGTGTGAGGTGACATCTCATTGTGGTTTTGATTTGCATTTCTCTAATAATTAGCGATGTTGAGCATCTTTTCACGTGCCTGTTAGCCATCTGTATGTCTTCTTTGGAAAAATGTCTATTCAGGTCTTCTGCCTATTTTTATTTTTTTTTATTTTTATTTTTTTTGCCTATTTTTAAAAACACATCATTCATAATGTTTACAATGTAAATCATTGGTTCTTTACTAAGTTTCTAACAAATTGAAACTATAGTAATTTCTGAAGAAAGTTTTGTTTTCATCTTAAAAGAGGCACTTTTTAGTTTGAACTTGTTTGGTTTTGATTTGTTTTGACTTTATCAGGGTGAACAGTAACTCTCCTTTCAGGTGGAGAACAGCACACAGTGAATTACTTTCAACATCAGTTTATTCTCTGCTTTGTAATCAATGACATCCTTCCTCCCAGATACTGTTAATTACCTCCAGCCCCTGTGAAGGATGGTGGCTCTATAGGACCTACAGCATCACTACAGACAGGAAAAACTTGAGGGTAGAAGCCAGAAGGGTTCTGTCTGGGGCTCCAATAGAAATGTAGTTCTCTCATCCAGAGTCCAAAGGGGAGGCTGCAGGCAGCCCTGTCACTGAAACAGGAGGATGAAAGGACTGACAGTCAGAAGGACATAACCTCAGGGTGAGGGTTTTGAGAAAGGAAGGGTCTTCAGACTAAAAGGGACAGATGGCAGGGAGTGTCTGGAAGGGTTTGCTCAGTGCTTTATACCTGAGCCAAGCTACCTGAACAAGGAGAGACTATTCTTCTTCTTTTTTTAATTTTTAAAATGTTTTGGTCACACTGCGCAGCACTTGGAGATCTTAGTTCCCTGACCAGGGATCGAACCTGTGCCCCCTGCAGTGGAAGCATGCAGCCCTAACCACTGGATCACCAGGAAATTCCCCATGGAGAGGTTATTCTTATGAGAACGCTCCATGATCACAGTACACTTACCTTAGGAAACTAAGGCTTAGAAATGGTTGTTTGCCCATAGCCATGCAGGTAAGTGGTGGGAGGACTCTCAGACTCAAGCTGGCTGACTCTGGAGTCTGCACTTGAACCCCTTTATTATCTGGCTCTCTAAAGAGTGACTTAGCCTCTGTAGGCAGGTAAGATCAAGAGGCCAGGAAGAGGCCAGGGTTTCCAGGGACAAGGAAGCTGGGTGAGCTTCATTGGCCTTGAATAAAATGATGACATTTCTCTCTTCCCCTCTTCCTCTTCCTCAGAGTGCCTTAGTTTCCTCATCTGTACAATGGGTACCTATCTTATAGGGCTGTCAGGTTTAAATGATAGAAAGCAAGTCATGCCCCTAGCAGAGTATCTAGTGCTCAACAGACACAGGCCATTGTTATACGGAATCTCGATGCATTAGTTAAATTCTATGGCAACAGAGCCCCCCCACCAACACCCTGCTTCCCAGACCTCAGTCGGCCACCTGCTCTTCTCCCCACAGCCCCTTTTTATAGGATTTACCATCTGATACCCTATAGGGAAGAGTGCCTTTGAACTTGTGTGTTGACCAGCGGAGAAGATGGAAGAGCTATGGAACTTAAAGAAACTAGTGGCAACCAGGGTCTCAGGGCCTTCTGACTTGGAAATCCTCCCTTTTCAGCCTTGGTTGGTGGACAGGGGCAAAGTGAACCCACCAGATCCAATGGGAGCCTCCCTTAGGGGGCAAAGGGAGAATGGAGAGCGTTCAAAGCCCAGCTCTGCCGCTGACCTGGGCTTGGAACATGGTGGGGCTCAAGATGGATTTGCTTCCCCCTTCTCTTGGTGGTGCCCCAGAAGCCACGTGAGAAAATGCCAAGTCCCCAGTAACAACACTCATCTTTCTCCCCGCTTCTCTGCTCCCGCCCCTCGAGAAAGTTTTCGCCTACCTGCCGCGTTCTTCATTAGAGTTCACCTGGGGCTTCTCCCGACCCAGACACCGCAGCCATTCCTGAACCACCTAGGGCGAGAGTCTCACCAAAGCCAGCTTGGGGCCCCCTACCAGATGCAGAGCCGGTAATGGGGCCAACCTATGGGCGGGCGGCGGCTGCGGATCTGCAGGCAGGGCCGAGAGCTGCCTGATCCGTAGAAACTTGGGGGTGGGGACCGACATCAAAGGCTCGGCGCCGGGAGCGCGGGGGTAGCGGCGCAGGTCGGGGGCCGAGGGGTCCACGCCCCGCCGACCCGCACGTTTCCGGTTCTTTCCGGATAAGAGAAAATCCCTCTGTTGAGGATGGCGATCGCCTTCCTCTTCCTGGAGTGCCGAGGTCCTTACACACTCTGCTTTCGGAGGAGGCTGCGGGGCGTCCGGGGGGCGGCAGGGGCCGGCCCCCCCCACGTTGCTGCTCGGCATCCGGTACCGATTGCTCAAAACTCTCCGAACGCAAAAAGGGCTTGTAAGGAGATCAATAATGACGGCTTCGTGACAGCTGTGATTCAGGGATGCAGATCTCCGCGGAGATGCTGACAGAGATTCCCCGCGGCGGCGGAGGCGCAAAGGCTTCTCGGAGGAGGCGCGGGGCTCTGAGGAGGGTGGAGGTTCTCAGGCCCTGGACCAGAGCTCTGGGGCTGCACAGAGGGGCTGATGTTTGTCCTTGGCAGGGTCGGAGGCCTGCCGGCCTCAGCAGGCGGGGCGCAGCTGGACTCCCCGGGCAGACCTGTGACCTCCGCGGGGGCTCCTTCCTTCTCTCGAGAGGGGGCGGGAGAGGCTGGGCGTTCCAAGGGGGAGCTTGGGATGCTGAGGCAAATTATGGGAAGGAGGCTCCAGACACTTCCGGAGCCGACTTCCCGAAAATAGGCCACTGTGAAAAGCATCGCCTGGTAACTTGTTAAGAAAATAAACCTTGGGCTTCCCTGGTGGCGCAGTGGTTGAGAGTCCGCCTGCCGATGCAGAGGACACGGGTTCGTGCCCCGGTCCGGGAAGATCCCACATGCCGCGGAGCGGCTGGGCCCGTGAGCCATGGCCGCTGACCCTGCGCATCCGGAGCCTGTGCTCCGCAACGGGAGAGGCCACAACAGTGAGAGGCCCGTGTACCGCAAAAAAACAAACAAACAAACAAAAAAACAACCAAGATAAACCTTCTGAATCAAATTGACCCAGCAATCAACTGTTCCAGCAGGCCCTCCTGCAGGTGATTCTGACGCCGGCTCAAGTTCAAGAACCACTGGTACAAAGGAAGGGTACTGGCCTCAGGGCTGGGAAACTGGGCCCCTCGGTTTTCCCACGGGTAAAAGGAAGGATTGGACCAGATCAGGGGACGCTGGTGGGTGGAGCCAGGCAGGTCGTACAGAGTGAGGTGGATCGGGTAGGTAACGTCTCTGTGCCCTGTGCCAGCCAGGGGTTGTCTGGCCTGAACCGGGGACAGGTTGTTGCCATATTATGTGGTTTTGCAAGAGAAGCTGGAAACCTGGATTTTTAAGATGTGAAACCTCTTGTTTTTGTTTAAATGTTGGCAACTAATTAGACATTTTCAAAACATTGTTTGGGTCTTCACTGCAAGCCAAGCAAAACACACATCTGCCACCTGGATTTGCCCTGTGGGTCCCAGTTTATTCTTCAGACTCCAGGATCTCATCTTATCCTGAAATACCTGTGAGATTGACATAAATGTGGCCGCTGCCCTGGGACAGAAGAGTAGGGCTTCCTGAACTTCTAAGAAAATATTATTAGGAGAGACAGTTGTTTGAACACGTCATAGTATCACAAAAATATCATTGTTCCTTTAACTCCCTCCTTGCTGTTCTCCATCATCCTCTTAATCAGGGAACTTCATTGTTCTCATTATAATTTAGATCTAAAATAATGCTGACCCGCAGACACGTTAAGCAACTTGCCCAAATTTATCTGCCAGCAACTTCCTCATCAAGACCCACTCTAAAAAACACCTAGCATTTATCAAGTGTTTTGCCTACGTGCCAGATATTGTTTCTGAGTTCTTCACAGGTATTAACTCTTTTAATCCTACAGCAACCCTATGAGGACCATTATTGTCTCCCATTTTACAGGCGAGGAAACGGAGGCCCAGAGAGGTTGAGTGACTTACCCAAGGTTGCCCAGCTTGTACGCAGTAAGTGGCAAAGCTGGGATTTGAACCCAGGCTGCCCGGCTGGCTCCAGAGCCTACCACACCTTACTGCCTTCCCTGCTATCAGTGATAAGCCTCCTCCTGTCCCACCAGGATGGGGTCCCTAGGAATGTGGCAGCTCAGAAGGCCATAAAGAGCCTGTGCTGATGGAGCCCAACAAGCCTAGCGCACGCAGAGCTCTGACCCAACCAGGTCAGCCCCTCTTCGACGTAGCCGCTAATGTAGCCAGTCAGGCTTAAGGTGTCACGGAGTTTGACAGTTTTAACAAAGGAGGTGTCATCCAGAGAAGATGAAAGAGCAGAGCTATTTATTTGAGGATTAGAGCCTTGAGAAGTGTCTGTAACTCTGCAGGCTGCATTTCTGCATCTCACCCTCCTTGTTCCTGACAGTGTTCTCAGGGCTTTGGAGGTAAGAATGCCCTGTAATCTAGGCTTTCTAGGCAGAGGAACTCTTTCCCTACCACATAGCACTTGCTCTTAAGGGCTCCAGATGGAAAGAGCACTGAAAAAGGAGTCAGGAGGCCTGGGTCCTAAGCCCTCGCCTTATAAATAATTGGCTGGGAGACCCGGGGAAACTAATTTTACCTTCCTGGGTTCCGGCTGGTTCCTCCCCTGTGTAGCCCTCACCACATGTAGCTAAATTAAAAATTCAGTTTCTCACCTGTACTCTCTAACGATGCTCAGTAGCCAAGTGTGGCAGGTGACTGTCATAATGGACGGTGCAGATGTAGGACTTCTCTGTTATTGTAGAAAGTTCTGTTAGGAGGTGCTGCTGGTGATTGAATTAGCTAATCCTAAAGCCCTTTCAACAATTAAATCCTATGTTTTGTTTGTTTCTGATACATGAGAGGTCACTATTCATATCTGCTAGACTTTCCCTGGGGATGGCTGATCTCTGCCGGTGAAATGGGGTGCAGTGAGCTTTCAGCTGGTAATTTCACCTTGTGGCCAAGAGCAGCTACTAGAGAGACATCCGGTCAGAATCAGCAATGCAGCTTTAGACCGTGAAGGTTGCTGTTCTTTGAATCGTACTGGCCCATAAAGGAAGTGAACATTGGATCTAATTGTTTGGGGTAAAAGTATGAATGATATTAGCAGCACTATTCACAATAGCCCAGACATGGAAACAACCTAAGCGTCCATCGACAGATGACTGGATAAAGATGTGGTACATAGATACAATGGAATGCCACTCAGCCATAAAAAAAAAAAGAATGAAATAATGCCATTTGCAGCAACATGGATGGACCTAGAGATGATCATACTAAGTGAAGTAAGTCAGAAGGAGAAAGACAAATACCATATGATATCGCTTATATATGGAATTGAAAATATGACACAAATGAACTTATCTACAAAACAAAAACAGACTCACAGACATAGAGAACAGACTTGTGGTTGCCAAGGAGTCGGGGGGATGAGGGAAGGATGGACTGGGAGTTTGGGATTAGCAGATGCAAACTGTTATAGAGAGAATGGGTAAACAACAAGGTCCTACTGTACAGCACAGGGAAATATATTCAATATCCTATAAGAAACCATCATGGAAAAGAATATGAAAAAGTATATATATATAAAACTGAATCACTTCGCTGTACAGCAGAAATTACCACAACATTGTAAATCAACTATACTTCAACAAAATAAAAAAAAATTTCTTAAGTAAGAATGATATTGTGCCAACTAGATGTTGGGATGAAGACATTGAAAGGATTTCATCAAATAAGAGTAAAAGCTAACATTTACCTAGCATTTAGCATATGCCAAGCATTGTCCTAAGCACTGAACATGTTTTAACCCATTTAACCCTCATAGCAATGCCATGCAGTGGGTACCACTATTACCCCATTTTACAGAAGAGCAAGTTGAGGTACAGAGAGGTTCAGCAGTGCCCACTGTCAAGTGACTAGTAACTGCTGGAGCAGGGATTAAGGCTGCCAGATAAAATACAGCACTGAGATTCAATTTTTATTGGATGTCCTGTATTTTTATTGGCTAAATTGGCAACCCTAGCTGAGATACAAGTCTAGGCATTTTGCCTCCAGAGTCTGTACTCTGCCTCTATTTGTTGCCTCTTAAAAGAGGAAGGTAATTTGGGATGCTATATTCTAAGACACAAGGAAGCACCTCCTTGGAACTCTGCAGCTCTCCTCAATGCCATCCCAAGTCCCCATACTCAAATGCATGGACATCAACCAGAGCACGAAGAATCTGGGAGTCCACACTCCATACAAACTGACCAATTACAGATGCCCCGTAACAGGATCCAGCTTTTCTGGCCTAAAGCGTGAACCCAGCTTCACACCTGGACAAGTAGGCTCCATTATTCCCAGAATTCCAGGAACCCGCCCACCGCATTAACATGGAGGCCCCCTCAACACTTTTGCTCTAACACAAGGCACAAAATTCAAGCCACAACATGAGAATATCTGGGGCTTATATTCTAAAGTTTTTGTGAGCCAGCTCCAGATCTGCTAGCATTGAATCTCCAGAGGTGGACCAAGGACATCTGTATTTTTAATAAGCTCCTCAAGTAGTTCTGTTCGGTTCCCAGGTTTGATGACCCCAGTTCAGAGGTGCTGCTGGACCCGCTGCCCCCTCTCAGGACTTTTCCCTACATCACATGCCACAACCCCACCTCCCAGTACTGCTGCCTACCTTGTTATCCTGAATCCTTTCAAATCTTTTCCTCCCTTATCTATTTCCTCCACTCATCTCTTGCCTTTTTCTCCCTACCCCAGACCTGGATCCTCCCAGGCTTTCTCTCCTAACATTGTTCTGGTTCCTATGCCGTCAAGTTTCTGGTCAATCACTCTATCAATATTCTCATGACCCATTGGTGTACCACCTCCACCGTCACAGCATCTCTCTAGGTTAGATTTGTGGGTGAGACCTCAGGGGGGGAGAAAAAAATCTCTATTTTACAGATGGAGGAAAAAGAAAAAAAAAAAAAAGGTTTCAAGAGATGAAGTAACCCTCCCAAGATGCAGAGAGAGCTTGAAAGGAATCTCTCTGGAAAATCTGGTCTCTGGAAAATCTGCGTATGCCAAGACCCAGGCATATGCACATAAGATGTCTTGTATTTACAGGGACAAAGTCTGCAGTTCCAAGCTAGATGTGATCTCAAACAAAAGCTATTTGGTACATTTTTACCCCTGCTCCAGGGATGGTTTTGACAATTGGAAATCTGTTGGTAAGTGGTCAGCCCAAATCAACTGGCTACAGCCTAGGAATTCTTGGAGTCTCTAGAATGTGAGATAAGTAGGTCTGTCAACCATTTAATTAAGTCTGTGTACTTTGCAGAAACTAGGACTCATTAGCACTGATCTGCACTGACAGGGGAGTTTGACAGGTGGGCGGTGGGCTGGGGAAGCTGGGTGTCCTTTATAGCTGTCAGCTCAGCAGACAAGCACCCTTATTTTTCTTTAAAAGCCTGCCCTCAAGTTGCCATCTATTAGTAATTCAGTCTAATTTGGCAAAAACTTTTTGAGTCTCTGCTGTATCCCCAGCACTTTTAGGTGCCATAGTGTCTGAGAAAAGGTGTATGTGTCATCTCGTTAGAGAGACAAGACAGTAAGAGATGAAGCAGATAAGGCGTATGCGCCCTGCCGGTGTCCAAACCAGTGAGAGTGACTCTAAGTGCCGAAGGCCCTTAAGAACCCTTCAATGTATTCACAAAGCAAGCCTTGAGGACCTAGTATGTGTTGAACACAGCCTGAGTGCTGAAGAAGTGGATGGAATAAATAGGACATGGCCCCTGCCCTCTGGGAGCTAGAGACTATTACTGGAGGTGAAAGGTACCTCGGGACCTTTGGATACAGGGAACTTTGACTGCAGCTGATAGAGTGTTAAGTGAGAAGACCTTTAGGCTGGGGGGTGGGGAGGGGTCTCTGTGGTCCGCATCACTCCAGGAGTGACAGGGAATGAAAAGGGGGCTTATTTTTCAATACAAACACTATCATACATGTTATCATGCATGTTAACGTATGATATATATGTATCATACATGGGCAAGCTACTTAACCGTTTTCTGCTTCCATTGCTTGATTAGTGAAATATACATACTAGCTAGATCTACTTTGCTAGGTTGTTGTGATGGTTTTGTTAAAATAGATATAACTTAAACTGCCCTGGTAAAGCGCCTGACTCTTGGACATGAAACAAAGACGGTCAGCTACCCACCCAGTCAATCCTACCATTTAAAAGAAAAATCAGCCCTACCACTTATTTGGTTTGGAATTCCACGGAGTATGCAATGAAGGTCGCTTTTATCACCAAACTACCAAAATGATCGGGTTGTATGGCACTGCGGCAAAGCGTGGCCAAAGAAGGAGAGAGGGAAAGAGAAACAAGATCAGAGACAGGGTAGGAAGAGGGAAAGGGGAGTGAGAACGTATCAGACAAAACAAAGAGCCAGGATGGAGAACATTTTATGTTCACTTTTGACAAGCTATTCAGAGCCTACACAAAGGAAAGCAACACCTAAATAGATAATTATTGAGATAGTATCTGCTTAATCAGTCCCAAATGGTACTCAGGTACTAGAGAATTAGAAATCCTTAATTACTGGTGTGGAATTTCAAAGGAAGAGCCTAGGAAATATGCAAATGCTCCTGCCGGGTGCCCAGGTGGGACCCAGGCATGCCAGGCGGCTGCCATTCATTCACCTGGGAGAGGCGCAGGGCCGATGTTGTCAGAAAGCAGCTGGGACAATTACAGGTTTGTGGCGAACAGCTGGAGACCCGGGAGAAACGAGAGGAAGCTAAGCTGTGCCTGAAGCCGTATTAGAATAGTTGGGTCTTACCTGTAGCTTTTTTACTTGAAAAAAGAAGAAGAAAGAAAAAGCACAGCCATGATACATGCTGAATGAATCAATGAATGAGGTTGAGAAGTTTTCGCCAGTTTAACCCATGTTCTGTCTCTCATGCTGGCCCCACTTCACAAAACAGAAAATTCGTTTTCTGTCTAGAAGAGGGGATACTGCTAATAATAAAGCAACACTGTATTATTTTAAGTACTTTACATGATGAAGGTAAGCCCCAATAACTACCCTCTGAGGGAGGTGCTATTAATATGCCCATTTTACAGATGAGGAGACCGAGGCATAAAGTTCACGTAACTTGCTCAAGTTCACACAGCTGAGTGGTGAAGCTGAGGACCCCGCTAGGCAGTCAGATTCAGAGTTTACGTTTCCAACCACCAGACACACATCTTCTCTGTTCAGAGCCCAGGGAGCGGTCTTGGACATCCGTGCAGTGAGGCACAGAAGGGACCGGCAAGGAAATCAATGTAGGATCAGGGAGAACATGGCATTTTCCAGGAGCAGCCCACACGGAGGAGGCGCCCCATAGGCAGCCTGTGGTGTGGGCATCGTGCCCCCGCCATCCCCACGTGCCCTGGGGCTTCTCCCTGGGGTGACTTCTCAACTCCTTCCAGGAAGCGATACCCCACATATAACTTCTCTAGAGAGTCCTAAAAGGACCATGTGTGTCCATTTTTTTATTGAGGTGTAGTTGAGTTACCATATTCTATTAGTTTCAGGTGTACAATATACTGATTCAAAGTATTTATAGATTATACTCCGTTTACAGTTATTATAAAATATTGGCTATATTTCCTGTGCTGTACAATGTGTGTAATGTATGTAACGTGTGTCCATTTTGGATGACGCCTACCCCATGAGCAGAATTCCTCACCCTCACCCTCCAAAATAATTTGACAAAGACTCCAGTCCAGGACCAAGAGGTCCTATAAGTAGTTCAGACATGTCAGAGATTTCTTTGTGGTCACATCGAAGCTATGCCAGTGGGTTACCTCTTGAATGACCAAATGGAACCTTAACTAAGAATTAGAAGTTCACCTATGATATAAGATTAAGGATCTATTGCCAGAAGAAGGCACTTTTCCAGTGACTGGTTGCACAACCACAGGGGGAAATAATAGATGCTAAGGAGGTCTTGCAGGGGATTCCTTAAGGCTTTCTTCCCACCTTGCAGAAGCTTTCCCACCCCAAGTTAAACCTGTGCTCCATCATTTGACTTTCCAGATGTGTGTATGGGTGGATGTGTGTGTGTGTACGGATGTCTGTGTGTATACATATTTGGCCCTGACAGCGGCATGGTGGAAAGTGGCTTGAACTATGACCCAGGAGAACTGAGCCGTCCTGGTTGTGCCCCCATTAACTGTGTGACTTTGGGTCGGTCCACTTCCCTCTCTGGGCCTCACTGTGGTAACTTAGAAGGCGTAGGAGTTGGAGATGTTCTCACCAGGGATTTAGGATCTCTGAGGAGTGTTACAGGGACCTCCCCTTTAGCAGCCCTTGATAAGCAGCATCTCCCAGACCCCGAGTCCAAGTTCTCCCTACCTTCCCTAGTTGCCACCCTGAGACAGCCACCCATGAGAACTGCCTCTGCCTCCCTGTTAGTATTTCAACACTTTCTCCCCCTTCACCCCCCACCTTGCGGAGGAGGGGGGGCAAAGCCACAAGCAAGTAGGCATGTCCAAACCTTGGTTCCCACAGCACCACCAAGCAGGCTGTTCTCAGAGGTGAGCCCCATCCTGACCCAGACTTGCAGCCCAGCTCACTTATCTGCAGACGGCTTTGTTCTTCCAGGCCCAGCACGAGACTCAGTTCCAACACAACCGAGCAGATCCCAATCTTCCTGGCCCGCGCCATCCGCGGACGCTAGCTTCAGCGCCTTGCTCGCCCTCTTAGAGACTCCTCGGCTCATTGTATCCTGTGATGGAGGCGTCCAACACCCCCCAAGTTTCTCTGGCCCCGGGCAGGAGTGGTGACAGGAGCACAGGGCGGGGGGAATTGTGCAAGGCTCCTCTGGAGCGCCAGTGAAAGCACCTATTTATTATTTTTCTGCTGATTTACTGGGCTGGCAGAGCCCTGCCTTTGGTGAGAAAGCCTTGGAGCTCGTTGATACCTGCTCTTCTTGAAGCCAGAAAGATGGTGGTATGGGTGGCAGCCTCATGGCACACATGAGAGCTTTGAGTCTCAAGGGCTGGCTTTACGTCAGGTATGACAGTGTGAACCCCAAGCCCTTGGGCCTCCTATGGTCCCCAAAGAGGAAGTCACTACTGCGGGGATGTCAGAGAGGCTGTCCCAGGCAAGTTCTGTAGATTCTCCTGGTCTGAAGACCGAGTTAAGGCGTTTCCCCTCTTCAGTAGGGCACAGGTATAAGTTAGTCCACTTATAAGCCACTCTTCAGCCACTCTTGCCAACAATTGAACTTCACCCTGAGTTCAGTTAATTATGGGCTTTAATTGAAACCAAAATAAACTCGGGAGTAGCTCAGGGCTCCGCGGGCATTTGACACCTTGATCCTCTCTGAGGGTTTATCCCCAGTTCTTCCCGGACCTTCTCTGTAAGCTGTTACCCGGACCTCCTTCAAGGCCTAGTCCATCTTCCAAGTCCCAGATCAAATCTTCCCTGACCATACTGGGCCTCTTTTTTTTTTTTTTTTTAAATTTAGTTAATTAATTAATTAATTAATTAATGGCTGTGTTGGGTCTCCATTGCACCACGCAGGCTTTCTCTAGTTGCCGCAAGTGGGGGCTACTCTTCGTTGTGGTGCACGGGCTTCTCATTGCGGTGGCTTCTCTTGTTGTGGAGCACGGGCTCTAGGTGCGCAGGCTTCAGTAGTTGTGGCTCACAGGCTCAGTAGTTGTGGCTCGCGGGCTCTAGAGCACGGGCTCGGTAGTTGTGGTGCAGGGGCTTAGTTGCTCCACGGCATGTACAATCTTCCTGGACCAGGGCTCGAACCCCTGTTCCCTGCATTGGCAGGCGGATTCTTAACAGCTGCGCCACCAGGTAAGCCCCCAGGCGTCTTGATCACACCTTTTCTGAGCGTCAGAGCTGCCCATGTAATTTGGCCCGCAATAGTGTCTATTGTTCCCTAACTCCTTCTTATCTGTGAGTGTTATCTCCCTAAAGAATCTGGAGGACTGGGAGGTCTATTTTTTATTTCTTTTGGAGCCCACCTTCCATTATTTTCTGGCAGAGTGCTGATCTGGGAGTTGGGGCTTAATAAATGCTTGCTTGATTGAGAAAGATAATACTTTGTCAAGAGATAAAAGAAGCCAGAGATAAGGCACAACCGTTGCAATCCTTTAGAAGAGACAGTTGTGCTAACCAGTTGTGGTCCAAGCCCCCCTTCATTCCCTCATGACTCCCTTGGGGTCATGTGACTAGCTCTGGCCAATGGAATGTGAGTAGCAGTGTCATTGTCACTCCCTATCTGAAGGAGGTCAAGTCACTGAGAGTTTTTCACACCCTTCCCTACCCTCTGCCACTCACCCTGTTGCTATGGCAACATTACAAGATGGTGGCGTCTCCATTGGCTTGGATCCAAGTGACCCTATGGAGCCAAACCCCCAGCGTGAAAGTCATAAATTTTGTGTGAAAGAAATAAACTTTGTATAAAACCTCTGAAATGTGGGAGTTTGCTCCTGCAACAGAGCCTCACCTGACTAATATGACTCCTACTCTACTTAAATATATTTTAGAAATAAGGATGATCTTCACATTGAACATGGAAACACAGAAGACAAAGAGAAATAATTGTAGTCCAAAATAAGCCCCAAAAGGGGCATCTTGCCTGTTGTTTCTTAAAATGTCATCCAGGGATATATGTGTTAAAATGCATATATGTGTTAAGACGCTGGTTAAATCGCAGATTCCTGGACGCTACTCTAGACCAGATTCTGACCTAAACTCTAGGTCAGAATCTCTTGTGGCAGCTCCTGGGCGTTTGTATTTTTAATGAGTTCCTAGGTAATTTTTTTTTTTTTTTTTGCGGTACGCGGGCCTCTCACTGTTGTGGCCCCTCCCGTTGCGGAGCACATGCTCTGGACGCACAGGCTCAGCGGCCATGGCTCACGGGCCCAGCCGCTCCGTGGCATGTGGGATCCTCCCGGACCAGGGCACGAACCCGCGTCCCCCGCATCGGCAGGCGGACTCTCAACTGCTGCACCACCAGGGAAGCCCCCTAGATAATTTTTATGCACAGTTAAGTTTGAGAAGCTCTGATCCCACCACTTTATTTTATTTTGTTGTTTTGATGTGGACCATTTTTAAAGTCTTTATTGAATTTGTTGCAATATTGCCTCTGTATTTTTTATGTTTTGGGTTTTTGGCCGTGACGCATGTGGGATCTTAGCTCCCCGCCCAGGTATTGAGCCCGCACCCCCTGCACTGGAAGGCGAAGTCTTAACCACTGGACTGCCAGGGAAGTCCCTGACCCACCACTTTAAATGAAGCATTCTCTGACTGGTGATTCAAAACCCTGGCTACACATCAGAATCACCTGAGAAGCTTTTAAAAAATGCTGATTCTCTGCCTCACTCGTACAGAACGTTTTTCTTTTTAATTGAAGTATAGTTGATTTACAATGTGTCAGAGGGACAGCAAAGTGATTCAGTTTTATATATATGTATATATATTGAATATGAATATATATATGTTCTTTTTCAGATTCCTTTCCATTGTAGGTTATTCCAAGGTACTGACTCTAGTTCCCTGTGCTATGCAGTAGGTCCTGTTGTTTATGTGTCGTATGTAGTAGTGTGTATCTGTTAATTCCAAATCTACAGAACCTTTTGTAATTGGTCTGGAGAAAGGCCTACATACCGCTCTGTTGTTGTTGTTGTTTGAAGTTCTCTTTTATGACTTTAATGTGAACTGTTGACCTGGATTAACTGTTTAAAAGCATTTTCAGTTCATATTTCAGAGGATTAAATAAGAAGGAATTGCTCCAAGACTGAGACATGAGCTCAGATGAAGGTAACTGGCATGGTGTCCTGAGTTAAACATTTACGACCTTCAGGGACAAGTTCTCATTCATCTGTGGCTCCTCCCCATTCAGAGCGCACAACCTACACACACCACGAGGCAACACTGTAGGAAAGAACCCATGGGTGTGGGTGGCCTTACCCAGATGAAGGGACATTCTCTGGCACCAGAAACTTTATCTGCAAAAAAAGACTCCTTCTTGTAAAATGTCCAGCTTTCATGAAAGGCTATTTCTGTCACCCACTTTTACCTCAACTGTTTTCCTCATCTGTAAAGTGGGCTTAATAGCAGTTTCTAGTCTTATAAGGTTGTTGTGAGAATTTAGACAGGAGCAAGTTACACACATACACACAAATCCACTCAGGATTCATTGTACACAAAAGTTTTTATTTCACACAGATGAATCAATTCTCATAGAAAAGCCACTATCAGTAATCTCCAAGGATTCCTGGAAAGTTAAAGTGTCAGTTGACAGGATATGAGCAAATGTCTTTTTTTTTTTTTAAGTTTTGTTCCAGCAACTACAGACTGGCAACTTTGCTCTCTGTCAACACCAAAATTTTAGAATCAATCTTTCTTTATTTCTTTCTTTCTTTTTTTTGGCTGTGAGGCCTGTGGGGATCTTAGTTCCCTGACCAAGGATTGAACCCGGGGCCGCAGCAGTGAAAACACCGAGACGTAACCACTGGACCACCATGGAGCTCCCTAGAATCTATCTTTCAATTGTGATCACCAAGAACTGATATAGGTTCATTGAGAAGAAGCTTCTTTCTGATAAAATTGCTTATTGAATTCGCAAATTGGTAGATGCGATGTATCTTGACATTTAGCAAGGCATTTGGCAAGTTTTTTTTAAAGAGACTGTTGTGAATAAAATAAAAGTGTGAACTTTTAGTTCAATTCTCCAAGCCTATCTAAAAAACAAATTCATCAATGGCTCTGTGAGCTTTCTACAATGTTGTACACTGTCAACTGTATCTTAACTTGGAGTCCCTCAGAACCACCCATGTAGCATCCTACTTGGTGTGAAAACACTGTAAATAGTCGTTAAATGACTGCTCTCAAGGGACAGAATTCTAGTTAACTTCCCCTCACTGCTCTCTTCTTGGCTCCCTTATTGACTTATAGCTTAGACGATAATGATGGATGGTGAGGTCAAGATCCCAAAAGTTCTCTACATGAAACCAGTTGGGAGTAAGATGACCTCTTTTTCTTAATGAACAGGGACATTAATGTAGTTGGGGAGATCTAGCCTAGCAGCTAGATCTTGTAAAATCAGTGTTCACTTGATTACAAAGTCAACTGTAGCCAGTAATGTTCTTGGCAACTGAAACATTAAAAATCTTAGCATGTTTAAAGTCATCAGATCATCTTAAGTAATGGTCTCATTGCACTTTGCACCAGTAAGACCTCATTGGAGGAATCTCATTGGCTCTCACTATAATGGTTGAATTGTGACATACCCACTCAGAACCTGTGAGTGTGACTTTATTTGGGAAAAGGGTCTCTGCAGATATTATTAAGTTAAAGGGAGTTAAGTGAGATCATCCTGGATTGAGGGTGGGTCCTGAATCCAACACCAGGTATCCTTGTAGGGAGAAGGGAAGGCAAAGTGAAGATGGAGGCAGCAGAGATTGGAGTGATGCCACCACAAGCCAACGAAATCAGGATTGCCAGGAGCCACCAGAACCCAGAAGAGACAGCGACTGATTTGTCCATAGAGCCTTTGGAGGGAGCACAGCTCTGCCACCATCTTGATTTCAGACTTCCGCCCCCCAGAACTGTGAGAGAATAAATGTCTCTTGTTTGAAGCCCCCGAGTTGTGGTGATTTGCTGTGGCAGCTCCAGGAAACTAGTCCAGGCACCATGGTATTTAAGCAGAGGTGTGGTGACCAGAACAGTGACTGGTCTGGGAAACGGGATGGAGGTCTTTAAATGTTTAAGAGGCTGCCAGAGAGGAGAGGGAAGGAAAAGGATGTTGATGGAGCCCCGCTCTGAGCCAAGTGCCGGCTGGTTCAATCTGTCCCCTTGTCAGCCTCACAACACAGCTCCCAGTTACTGCTTCCTGCCTTTCTTTTGTCAGGAAATCTCTCCGGAGCACTGACTGGGTGCCGGGCCCTCCTCTGAGGCACTGGGGATAAACCAGAAGGACACAGGTGAAATCTTTGCCTCTGGAGACCATGTTCCAGTGGGGAGGAGGGAGGAGTTCACTGAAAGCAGAAAACTGGAATAGGCAACAAAGCCAGAGTTTTGTTTGCTTGTTGTTTTTTTTTTTTTTTTTT